>NC_041395.2:169456186-169623686 GCF_900747795.2 Erpetoichthys calabaricus | reverse complement strand
GTCCTGGGGTCTTTTTGTGACCTCTCGGATGAGTCGTCTCTGCGCTCTTGGGGTAATTTTGGTCGGCCGGCCCACTCCTGGGAAGGTTCACCACTGTTCCATGTTTTTGCCATTTGTGGATAATGGCTCTCACTGTGGTTCGCTGGAGTCCCAAAGCTTTAGAAATGGCTTTATAACCTTTACCAGACTGATAGATCTCAATTACTTCTGTTCTCATTTGTTCCTGAATTTCTTTGGATCTTGGCATGATGTCTAGCTTTTGAGGTGCTTTTGGGTCTACTTCTCTGTGTCAGGCAGCTCCTATTTAAGTGATTTCTTGATTGAAACAGGTGTGGCAGTAATCAGGCCGGGGGGTGGCTACGGAAATTGAACTCATGGTGTGATACACCACAGTTAGGTTATTTTTTAACAAGGGGGCAATTACTTTTTCACACAGGCCCATGTAGGTTTGGATTTTTTTTCTCCCTAAATAATAAAAACCATCATTAAAAAACTGCATTTTGTGTTTACTTGTGTTATATTTGACTAATGGTTAAATGTGTTTGATGATCAGAAACATTTTGTGTGACAAACATGCAAAAGAATAAGAAATCAGGAAGGGGGCAAATAGTTTTTCACACCACTGTATATATGACAGCAACACTCATAACAATGACAACACAATTACATTGACAATCATGTTACGTTATTTTTAAAATGTTTCCTTTTCTTTTTCATAACCTCTTTAACACACTACTTCTCTGCTGCGAAGCGTGGGGATTTTGCTAGTAAATAATAAGACTAACTTGCATTTATAATGTTAATTGTGGTATAGCCCTACGGAAGCGTACGAGGGAAACAGTGAAGAAAAAAAAAAATATGGACACAGTGAAGAAAAAAAAACTGTCGAGAAAGTCGACATTTCCACTTTATTCTCATAGTTTATTTTGTCATTAAAGTAGAATGTCATAAACTAAACTTAATCCTAAAATTAATGTTTAATTTACTAGATTTTCTGATGTACAGATAAAGGAGCAGCAAATGGCAAGCGTTAAAAAGTGGGTCCCTTTCAACTCACTATGGAACAAGTTCACACACCAAAGTTAGCAAACAGACCTCAACTCATGAATACAAAATAACTCAGTCAAAACTTTACTTCATTTGCAAAGATATGTGCCCTCTGAGTGTTGTAGAGAATGAAGCCTTCTGAAATATGGTGAATAAAATGGAGCCTTGTTACATCATACCCTCCCGACAACACATCACTGACAACACTGTGCCCAAGTTGTATGAGGAGGTAAAAAATGAATGTACTGGAATCTCTCAGCAACAGAAAGCTGGGCATGTTGACCAGCTCATCTTCCTCCACAAAAACCTTGACATTAAAAAATAAGCACTGACCACAAACTGTAATAACATGTGCAATCCAAGTTTAAGATCTGAAAATGTTCACTATCAATATAGAAGTATTTTCTTACATTTGTTTAATATTTTCTTTAAGAATCCTGCAAGCACTTTTAAATTTCACTGATATAGGCAGACGTAGTTTCTTTTTTAAGATTGCAGAAAATATAGTGTTATAATGTTGGATGTTACAGGGACAATGCACTTTCTTTTATTAACCACTTGAGACTGAAAAATTAAAAAATGGCCTACATACAATAGAATGTGAACCTTTAAAGCAGAATTTAATATATACACTGTCTGCATTTATATGCAATACTGTTTGATTTTTAAAAAATTTTCTAAATTTGTTTACCTGAAGAATCCTGCAAGCACTTTTATTTTTTACTGATATATTGTAAACAAATGTTTATTCCTTTGTTCAGATTACACTGCTATGATGTTATGCATTTTCTTACGAACTACTTGAAAACACAGTGTGGCATACTGTGAACCTTTAAAGCAAGATCAATAAGTACAGTGATTTTTTTAGTGCTATAGGAAGATGTTAATTCCTTTCCTCAGATTGCAAAAAAGGTACTGCTATGTTGTCTGAAGTTATAGGCACTGTGATAAATGCAGTTGCAGTTCCCACTGTTCTGACTGCATAAAAAAGTAAACTTTTTTTTTTTTTAACTCCGATTTTATGTATATAGTGGTGTGTTCTTCATGCTATGATAGTTTTCCTAAAAATTAGATTTAAAAAAAAAATTAATATATCACCTTGCTTACAGTATTGCAATATATCACAATATATTCAATCGTAACTTCTGTATTATGATATGTATCATATCGTAAAATTCTTGCCAATACACAGCCCTACTAAGGACAGATTCACTGCCTCTTCACTGCTGATAAGAGGCTCCTCAACATCACTAGCAAGAGCGTGCAAAACCTGAGCTCATGAAAAACATTTCTCACGAGAAGTCATTATTATGGAAGAGGTTACTGATCACACTTACAGAGCACAGGTGAAGATGAACCTACATCTTTACCTGGGTGATGTTCGGACAGAACGGTTACACAAGACGTGCCTATAACATTGCCCGATTAATGCTTGGGGCTTAAACTTATAGGAAATTTACAGCCAGAGTGATTCTCGGTTCTAAAGCTTACGTAAGACACCTCTGTACAGTTATCCAAGAAACACCCTGGACTAACACTTTTAGCATGGTTTTCACAGCCCGAGAAACACTCGTGAGGTTACATTGTTAAGTTTGATTTCACAAATTACACCATCAGGTGAATGGCTTTTGAAATTTTAATTGATCTAACTTGTCCACTGTAAACAACACTTTTCGCAAAATTCGCCTAATTCTACACTTTCTTACGTTTGTTTTATTTCTTTTATTGTACGTATAGTTCGTGGATACAGCTGACTCGAATTGTATGGATTTGGCTTATATTTACAGATTTTATGGACTTTACTTTGACTGGGAACAGCTGAGTCTGTGGATCATGGGACGAGAACCTACAAGCATTTCTTTGTGCCTGGCAATCTAGGACCTCGGGATGATCTGTCTCCGTGATTATATTAAATTCGCTTTGCTGATCTGCTCCCGTTTCATCTTACAATACTCCGACTGGGAACTGATCTGATATTCATACTACTCTGGCTTTTGGCTCCGGGGCGATCACGCCTGAAATTACCAAGCGTTACTGTTTGTGGCTGTGTATTGGAACCTCCAACTCCTGCTACCTCCTCATGCTATGCTTTCTGCTGCTTTGCTATCGCCGCTCACCTACTCTACCACACCCGCCTGTCCTACCGGTTCCGCTGTGCTGTGCTGCTTCTCCACTGCTATTCAGATAAGTATTGCCCAGTATCATGCTAAAATACTCTCATGACAAACTCCATCTTATTAAACAGTTTGTCCAGAGCAAATGGTCTGACTGCAACATCCTAAAGGACGCCGGTATTTTGCAGCGCCCGAAATATATACATCGCGGGCCGGGCTGCGAATGAAAAGACCACCGGCAGCATTTGCTCAGGAATATGCCGTCCTTCTCATGACCCTTGAAATAGAATTGTCGGTGTGCCAAATTTGCATTATGTGGAAATAACCCCTGATTGCGGCTCTGTGCAGAAAGAAGCCTCATTATGTAATATTGCACTGTTTTAATTCGAGGTCTCTTAATGGCAAAGCATTGGTGCTGTCAGAACTCATTACTGACACCAAACTTGATATTCTGTGTTTAACGGAGTCTTGGCAAAAACCAAACGAATTTGCGTCTCTCACAGAGGCGACTCCAATTGGTTTCACTTTCCACTCAGAGCCTCGCAGCTCAAGACAAGGAGGCGGGCTGGCAGTAATTATCAGAGAAGACTTAAACATTAAAAGAATCCCAATTGACTGCCCATTGTCTTTTGAGTGCCTGGCTCTTAAACTAATAACGGAATCAGGTCCTGTCTCACTCATTGTTCTCTATCGTCCCCCAAAATACCATGCATCCTTCTTATCCGATCTGATTGAACTTTTGACCCACCTAAGCTCTTACTCTCAGAGAATTATGCTTCTCGGTGATTTCAACATCCATATTGACATTACTACATCTAAACTGAGAAATGAATTCCTGTCCTTACTGGACTGTTTTGACTTGACACAACATGTTGATTTTCCAACCCATTCTGGCGGTCATATATTGGACCTGATCTGCACTTCTGGACTATCTGTTGCCAACATTTACAGCACTGACTTGGGACTCTCTGACCATAAAGCAGTATTTTTCACTGTCTCATTACCTATCCCACCTCTTACCTGTAAACGACAAATTTCTTACAGAAACCTTAAAAATATCTGTCCCTCTATCCTTTCTGGATCCATTTCTGATCTTTTACTGTCTGCACCTATTCCACCAACACTAGATAGTTTTGTTGACCATTATAACACAGCCCTTCACTCAGCATTAGATAAAACAGCTCCTTTAAAACATAAGGAGGTTTCCTTTAAGCGCTCAGCTCCTTGGTATAACTCAGAATTGCGATCTATGAAAGCAGCTGGCCGACGCCTTGAGAGAATGTCACGTAAGACTGGGCCTCACCGTGCACATCCAGGCTTTCTCTGACCACCAAAGAGCTTACAGAGAAGCACTAACTTCTGCCAAGAACACCCATTATGGCAGAATAATAGAAAGTGGCCATGATAACCCAAGGGTTTTGTTCTCTGTAGTTAATAAACTACTCGAACCCGCATCTGGTCCAACTACCTCTTCTACTGAAGTCTGTGAGGAATTCCTCCACTTTTTCCGTAACAAAATTAAAGATCTAAATAATTCAACTAACATAAATATATCATCTGTTTATATCTCTCCCTGTTTTCCCACTCCATCCAGCTCCTTCTCTAAGTTCTCACCAGTCACTTCTGCGTTTGTTAATAACCTGCTTTGTAAGATGAGGCCGACTACTTGTGTACTGGACCCCATCCCCACCACACTACTTAAATCCTGCCTTCATGCCATAATCCCGACTGTTACAACAATAATAAACTCATCCCTTGACACTGGCTCCGTGCCGCTCACTTTTAAAATTGCTTCTGTAACCCTAATGTTAAAAAAAGTCTGGTCTTGATGCTGACAATCTTAACAATTTCCGGCCTATTTCCCACTTACCTTTCCTGTCAAAAGTTCTTGAGCGTGTTGTAGCTTCCCAACTCACCAATTACCTAACCTCTAATAATTTGATGGAACCCTTTCAGTCTGGATTCAGGGCGCGGCACAGCTGTGAAACTGCTCTGCTACGGGTAACCAATGATTTGCTTATGGCAGCAGACTCTGGACAAACTAGCATATTAATTCTGTTAGACCTCAGTGCAGCATTTGACACAGTCAGACATGACATCCTGCTGTCCAGAATGGAGAACATGCTGGGTAACACTGGCACTGCCCTCCAGTGGTTCAAGTCCTATCTGACTGATAGGCAAGAGTTTGTTAGTCTTGGCAACAGCAGATCCAACTCCGTGCCAGTCACACAAGGAGTCCCTCAGGGCTCTGTCCTTGGTCCTCTGCTTCTCTGTATTTATATGCTTCCCCTTGGCCATATTATCCGTAGTTATGGATTGGGTTATCATTTTTATGCAGATGATACCCAGCTCTACTTCAATGTTAAAAGTGAAACTTCATCAGAGCTTTCTCAGCTCACAACCTGCCTTAGTGAAATTAAAACCTGGATGGAGCAGAACTCTTTAAAATTAAATTGCAATAAAACTGAACTCCTGCAAATTGGGGACTAAAATGCAACTTAATAAAATGAGCTCCTTCCCAGTCCATCTTGGCAGTGATCTCATCAGACCTGCCTCTACTGTAAAAAAATCTTGGTGTCATTTTTGATTCCTCCCTCACTTATTCCACCCACATAAATCACATTAAGAAACTTTCTTACTTTCACCTCCGTAACATATCCCGTGTTCACTCCTTCCTCTCCTTCTCTAATGCTGAGAAACTTGTCCATGCTTTTATCACATCCCGCATCGATTATTGTAATTCCCTACTGGCACGTGCCCCTTCTAATCTTATATCACAGCTCCAGCTTATTCAAAACTCAGCTGCAAAAGTCCTTACTCGAACCAGCAGCAGTGAGCACATCACACCCATCCTGCTCCGTCTTCACTGGCTCCCTGTGTCCTACAGAATCTAATATAAAATCCTACTAATAACCTACAAAGCTTTAAATAACCTCGCACCAAACTACATCAGTGACCTCCTCCATCACTATGTGCCTGCCCGCCCACTAAGGTCCTCTGATTCTGGTATCTTGTTGTGCCCCTCACTAATCTACACTCTATGGGTGACAGGGCCTTCAGCTGTATAGCGCCCAGACTCTGGAATGACCTACCAAAATTAATCAGGTCAGCTGACTCCATGAATTCTTTTAAAAAACAACTCAAAACTCATCTGTTCAGGAAGGCTTTTAGCTCTACTTGACTTTATTACCTTTCTCTCAGTTTACTTCTCTGTCAAGATGCCAATGTAACCTGTATGTGTGTGCTAGACCATCAATTACGTTGTCTGTTTTTTTCAGAATTTACTGTCTTAATCTTCTTTATTTATCTGGTTTGTACAATGCTATATACTGTATATTCTGCCGTTCTTTATTATATTCTGTAAGTGCCTTGAGCATGGGAAAGGCGCTATATAAATAAAATGTATTATTATTATTATTATTAATATTAATCTTCATAACAGTTATGAACCAGCTAATGCCTCCTCTTATACTGATGTCTCACAACAGCAAATGCCACAGACGTAACAAAGCGATTTTTTTTTTTTTTTTAACAAACCTGTTCTGAAAAGTGTATTGTTACAAAAGTGGCTGTGTTAATATAAACATCACAAGTTGTCTTTGTATTCAGTAGTTAATGTGACAATGATATAACAAGGTTTTTGGTATTGATTTAAAGCAGTATTTCTTTTTCAGTTACTGGAGAGAAAATGCCCTCTGATGGAATGGCATCTTGTCCAGGGTCTGTTCTTGCCTTGCACCCTATTTTCGCTCTGATAGGCCCAGGTTCCTTGTGACTCTGCTCAGGAACAAATGAATTTAGTGATATCTCCATGAAGAGAAAATGTCATTGATTAAATTTACTATGTGCAAATGTTAAGATAAACCAGGTAGTCCATGACAATCATATCATTGTCTATCATCACTAAATTGTAATGTTATGCGCCTTTTCTAAACAAAACTAACCTGCCATCTCCTGAAAAACCTACAATATCAAAATGTTGTAATATTTTGTTTTATTTTATTCTCGTCTAAAACTGTCTGACACTTTTTTTTTATTTTTTAAGAGAACTTGATGGCAAACTCTCAATGTTCTCTTTCTGTCTTCCCTTGAAGCAACTGAAAAAGAGCTGTGCCCAGTCAGATCATTTTACCTAAACCAATTTCTTCTCAGACACCAGTCCTCCCTTAATGTATTAAACAACAGTGACCGGGTGGAATGTAGGGGAGGAGAGGGAGAAGAGAATATTTTAATTTGTATAAAAAAAATCCAATGGCCACTATACGTCTTGGCTCCTGACAACTCAAGTGTATCTATTTAATATCAAATTCCATGGAAAGCAAAAGTCTTGAACTGCAACACCGGCATGGTGGTGAGACTTACAGGAACCCCAATGCTATGTTACCTAGAATATTATACTCCTGACAAGTTACATATGGCAAACTTGTTGACCCGAGTCTTCAAAGGAAGGCCAGATGGAGGAGAACATACTGTATATCATTTCAATGTCTGCTTTAATGGAAGAATGCTGCATACAAAATCATCCAATCATACTGGTCTGCCATGCTACTGAATCACTGAATTCATAACTCCATCAATATTATATGACTGCTGTCTGAGCCCAATACAGAACTCGCGTTAGGACTGCTTTCTCATTTCTAGCAAAAGACTAGAAGAGAGGCTAAATGGAATAGCCTAACCATAAGTTTATATGTAGACAGGACTGCAACTCAACAATTCTTTTGTCTTAAACATGATCTCTTCTGCAAATCCTGTTAGAACAGAGGTCTAGAAAAGATGCTCTCAACATAGGCTGTTTTCATCTGCTTCTAGGATGGAAAATTGTGTTTAGGCAGGATTCACTATACAATAGCTAAAACTAGTGCTGGGCGGTATACCGGTTCATACCGAAAAGTTTTTTTTATTTTTTTTAATGATATGGATTTTTCTTATACCGCAACACCGGTTTAAATTGCCTAAACGACGTTCGGAAACGTGGCGCAGCGGGAAACTGTTCAAGTGGGGACCTTTTTCACTGCTACACCGCTAAACACAGATTTGTTTCACTAGGGCTCTTTTTCACTGCTACACCACCAAATAGTGGCCGGTAGCATAGGTATGCTGTGCGGTGAAAATGGACAGAGAGCCGAAAAAAAAACAGTCACATCTGTTGCCTGGAGATGCTTTAGTTTTAAAAGGTCAAATGTGTAAATACTGTTTCTATACTACTGGATAATACTGCAAGCCAAGTTGTACTTGTTTTATTTGTTTTCAATACAGTGTAATGTACCTGGGTACTGTGTAATAGTGTGACAACATTTTGACTTTATTCTCGACATTTCCACTTTAATCTTGACGCTTATGACGAGAATATATTCTTTTGACTTTATTCTCGTAATTTGTCATTAAAGTAGAACATCGTAAACTAAACTTCATCATAAAATGAATATTTAATTTACTAGATTTTCTCAAACCCCATCATAAGTTATATAGCACATTAAATGCTTTGTGTTAAGTGATTCATTCAGAGATGGGCGCAACCCTGAATGGATGGCATAATTAAACATGTATAACGAAGATATTTTTAAAGTTCTGAACACTCCGTGGGCTAAGTTTATAACTAGTTTTAATTTCACAAAGACGTTTATCGTGTGGTGATTGGTTATGTGGTTATGTGGTGAAAGAAAAAGGAAGGATAGGAACTGGGGTTTTGGTAGCCTACGTCAGATAGAGACAGCACGCATGCAATAAAGATAGCCTGCTCAGAAGAACATGCATTGAATTCTGTGTTCGTGTCTCCGAACAGCAGATCACAAACCCAACATTTACACAATATTTAAGTTAAACCTGTGTGATAGCTATTCATACATCCAGTTTTTTGGAGCCTCATCACACCTGCCATAAATTTCTCTACACTGAACATACACCTGGGGACCCCTTACTGCGAGGAAGCAGCACTACCGCCTCACTACCGTGCATGTGTAATACCTGCTTTAATGCATTTCATCATGAAAATGATATCAAGTATTTATCTTAGCATTCTAAATTTTCAGAAAGCAGGAATATCATGAAGTGAATGGATTCTGTATAGTGATCGCTGTCTTCTCTTAGTGCGGAGGAAGTCAGTTTAAGAAGCGTAGTGATTAACCACTGGGTCGGGGAACGTAACACAAAGCATTTAATGTGCTGCATTAATTTATGACGGGGT
The DNA here is from genome assembly GCF_900747795.2 of Erpetoichthys calabaricus. Taxonomy (NCBI): domain Eukaryota; kingdom Metazoa; phylum Chordata; class Cladistia; order Polypteriformes; family Polypteridae; genus Erpetoichthys; species Erpetoichthys calabaricus. The sequence continues at coordinate 169,614,338 of NC_041395.2, read as the reverse complement.
AAATTAAATAATTGATTAAACATTGATTTTAGGAAGAAGTTTAGTTTACGACATTCTACTTTAATTATGAAGTAAACTATGAGAATAAAGTGGAAATGTTGACTTTAATCTCGACATAAACGGCGAGAATAAAGTGGAAATGTTGACTTTGTTCTCGACATATAGTTTTTTTTTTTCTTCCCAGTATAGCTTAGCTTGAAGACAAGGTCCATATTAATGCAGTTTGCCTAAATGATGGTTCAGTTGGTAAAGATGTCATCACCAAGTTGCACTTGTTTTATTTTATTTTAATTTGGTGAATACTGTGTAATGCACCTGGGCTTGAAGTCTTGAAGTAATAGTGCAACTATCAGTAACAATACTATTATTTATTTTATTGTTATTATTTATTAGTTTAAATATTATGTAGTTTAATGATGATAAAGTTGTTTAAAAAGTCACTTTAACGTGTCAGTGGACAGAGATTGTTAACATTAACAGAAAGTGTAGTTGGTTTACAAAAAATATTTACTATTTATTCCTTTTCTAAGACATATTCGGTGCAATACAATTTTTGACAAGCACTTCTGGATATTTTACTAAGTCTAAATGCCTCTTTGTATGGTTGAAAATATGTTGTCAAAATTATAGTTTGTTTTTGCAAAATTTGTTCAATAAAAAGGTTCTATATTTTGACTGCATCTGTCATGCAATGTGATACCTTCTCCATTAGTGCCACCCCCTTGAAAACTATCACTTTATGGGGCAATGCAAAACTGTATTAATAATTGTGTGCACATTAAAATGTTTTTTTTGTACAGTGTACAATACTCTTGACAGTGGAATAGGTTATTCTTAGCCAGTAATTGCAGTGGAAAATGTGGTTAACATCCACTCATGCATGGGGAAAAAAATACAGTCGAATACCGTGAAACCGGGATAATTTAGAAAAATACCGTGATATAGAATTTTGGTCATACCGCCCACTCCTAATATATATATATATATATATATATATATATATATATATATATATATATATATACTTTCCCATTTTCTTTCCTCCCATGCCCCTGCATCTATGTCAGTATGTATACATCAAGAAAATGAACACCAGTGCCACATACTAACATGTGATGTATTGTTGTGAACTGTGTAACACAAAATGTTGAAACTTTAAATGAAAGTTTTATTTCATAAAATTAAGGCAGCCTATAAATACAGTACTCAATGTGTATGTATTTTCTTTTGGTATAAACTTAACTTTTTTTACATTATTTTTTCATAATGTTAAAAAAAATACATGAAAATGCAGACCTGACCAAACCACTGCCTGAAGAGTTTGCCTCGTTGCAAGCCCAGGATGCAACAATATTTTAATGCATTAAACAGGCCACTTTATTTGCAAAAATTAACGCGTTAACTTTCCCAGGCCTAATTTCTATGATTTATTCAAGATTTGAAAACAGAGTCTTTTTTTTTGTTATTTTAACCAATTGCCATTTTCTGCAATTAAATGCTCTTAGTGCATTATGACCAGGGAAATTGTTGTCAGTAGTTTATGGAGTAAAACAAAAATGTTTATGTTCCTCAAACACATACCTATAAACAGTAGAACCAGAGAAACTAATAATTTTGCAGGGTGCTCTTAATTTTTCCAGAGCTGTATGTGTATACCTATATATATAATTCACTAAGTCCATGGCAAGCAAGACGCAAGACAGAGCCAGGCCCACCAACTCTAAGACCATTGGATACGACGTCAACTCGCAGAGCCACGACCACCAACTCGGACGCAGCAACTCACAAAACATGGCGTCATTCGCGTTCGTCCCTGCTAGAGTCCACATGCACCTCTGAGCCACGTTGACTGTTCACAGAGGCATGTTTCTCACGGATGTGAATAGCTGTATGCAACATGTAAAACAGTTTGCGAGGGGTATCCCATGGGATCCTTAAAACAATCCTTTAAAACTGAGGTTAAAACACAATGAAGGAAGCAGTCTTTAAAAACCAATAAGCCCAGTGCCTCTTTTTCATTAGCGTCTCACCTGCTTCACCGATGCAGGCCCTGCAACAGTCAAGACGCTCTCTCAGCAGCTGACCTTCTCTGTGCCTGATGGCCTTTTGAAGGGAAGCTATGGACCCGCTATACCACAGGAACACCTGTGACATTGCCTTCGAGCCTGCTCTCACTCACTCTAACGTACTGGCTTTCTCTCTCTCCTCACTCGCTCGCACACTGCACAGGGGAGAAACGCCTGCAGCACAACTCCACCCGGAAACCATTTCAGCCACACTTCCACGCCCCTCGCTACGCTGTAAGCACGGTGATTATTTATTTAAAAATGGTCTTTTGAAGGGGAGCTGTGGACCCGCTATACGACAGGAACACCTGTGACATTGCCTTCACTTTGTTTTCCTTTTATTTCTGATCCCGTCGAGCAGATCAGACACCCAGGCAAACAACACTGAATAATCAATGGCTGCAACTACTTTGCCCGTCCTAAATCCTCACTTGAGTCGGTTTCGTCTGTGTTCAGCAGTGTTTCCCAAACTCGGTCCTGGTGAACCCCTGTGGCTGCAGGGTTTTGTTCCAACCAGATTCCTAATAATTGACAACACCTGTTAGCACTGATCTCATTTAATTAGCTGTTTTTTGGTTTTCTTTTATTCGACATTCAGAAAAGCACAGCAGCATGGTTTTTACATTTAGAAGACATTTAGAAAAAATTCTGCTTTTGCTATAGATTTAAATTCTTAACTCTCTTTTGTTGATTTCATTATACTTTGCTCTTTCTCTGTGCAGTTTTTCCCTCTTCATTGTATCTTAATAATGACAATATACTGTATATTGTTCCCTAAATACAGAACTTGGGAAATATCAGTTCACTTAATTAGCCCAGGAGTTCAATATTAAAAACAGAACCTGGCAGGAACAAAAACCTGCAGGCACAGGGGCTCACCAGGACCGAGTTTGGGAAACACTGGTGTACAGTCCACATGCACCTGTGAGTCACGTTGACTGTTCATTTTCCAAACACGTCCTGAGTCGCTTTGGTCTGTGCTACGGCCCACATGCACCTCTGAGCTACGTTGACTGTTCATTTTCCTAACACGGCCACCGCTTCACATGTATTTCATGGAAACAACTCTTCTTTCAATGTTATACAAATTCCTGCATCAGATAACTGTTTGTTTCTATCAGTCGGATATTTTTGGAAAAAAGTCATTGACGAAACTGTTGCTAATTATGCGGCATATGCTACGCCCCGGGTTCGCTATTGTGTTGTATGTTGCTCTCTCCAGAGTTCCATCTTTTCATTCACTTACTGTTGTATCCTCAAACCCACCCCTTTTAGACAACTGTGTCTTTCCAGAAGTGTTCAGCCATCAATAAATAATTATGCAGCGTATGCTATGCCGCGGGTTGGCTAGTTTCAGTATAATCTACAAGGGGTGTTCAATGATTTATCTTCCAGAGTATGAAAGAAAGTAAACATGTTGAAACAAGTCTGGGCATGTTGCAGCATGTCTCAAGGTTACTCATGCATAGTTGTGACTCAGTAAGAGTCTAACATTCCAAGAGACAGGATGTCAGGAGAGTCCTTGTGAGAATCACGTAAGAAAATGCTAGATTTGGTGCAATATTCAGTGACTAAATTTCTCACAAAAGTACGGAAAAAGCCAAAGGAGATCCATCAATGAATGACTGCAGTTTATGGTGAGTCTGCTCCATCACCCTACAAAGTAAAATTTTGGAGCAAGCAGCTTAAGTGGGGTAGAGAATCAATTGAAGATGACCTTCACACTGGACAACTAGTGGAAACAACTTCCTCAGATATGTGCAAGAAAGTCAAGGATTTAATTTTGCCAGACAGACAACTTAAGATTTCCCAAATAGATGAAGAAACGGGCATCTCTGCAGGTACAGTTTAGAAAATAATTCATGAAAAGTTGGGAATGTCAAAGGTCAGTGCAAGATGGGTTTCAAGAATGTTGACATCATGTCAGGAAGCCACAAGGCTCCAGAACTTGGAGACGCTCCATGAAGACCAAGTGAATTTCTTTCATCATTTGGTGACTAGAGACGAGACTTGGGTCTATCACAGAGATGATCAATCCAAAATGGTGGCAATGAAGCGGAAGCACAAGTCATCCCCCACCCAAAAACAGTTCAAACAGGAAAATCTACAGGCAAAGTCATGGCAACTGTCTTCTGGTATTTTGAAGGACTTTTGCTTCTAGAGTTTAGGCTACACACAGCAACCGTAACTGAGCCAAACACAATGATCACTTTGTGGGAGTCAATCAAGGAGGAAAGCAGCAGGCATGCTGCTTCTTCACGACAATGCCCTGGTTCACATGTCACATCACTCACAGGCTGACACCCAAGAATGTGGGTTCCATCCACCCTACAGTCCTGTCCTGGCTTCCTCAGATTATTTCCTATTCCGAGTTTTTTTTTTTTTTTTTTAATTAAAGTCTGTGGTGCTACCTTTACACCTTGATAACCTAAAGCATGTGCTTATTTTGCTTAATGGTTGATGTGGGACTACCTTATTATTATCATAAACTGTGAAAAGTATCTGTATACAAATGTTAAATCACATCATAAATATGATTTTTGTTAGCAGCATGGAATGTCACTGATTTTGTAGTATTTTATTTTCCTAATTTTTCGCATCTCTCTGCATTATTTTTATTTGCTCAGTTAAACGTTTGTAAAATGCGATTTTTGTTGGCAGCATGGAATGTCACTAAATTTGTTAGTATTTTATTTTCCTAATTTTTCGCATCTCTCTGCATTATTTTTATTTGCTCAGTTAAACGTTTGTAAAATACATATATGAGCTTTCTGTAGAAAGTGTTGACAGCACGAGATTAAACTGATCCTTTCAAAAATCAATAGTTTTAAGTTTTGCCGAAAAAAATGTGTGTCGTTACGTCATACAGCATACAAATTACAATATAACAACCTGAGATACATCATAGAAAAGACTGACACACACAAACACAACCAGCTGTTTAATAGTCCTGATCAATTTCCACTGTTAACCTCAGGAGATGGCTGCTCTTCCCCTTCTTCAATGGAGATTACTATCCTCAAAAGCCTTCATGCCACACTGGCCAGCTTCTGTTTGTCATCAACAACATTCTGGCCAGCCAGAAGAGCAAATAAAAGACAATACAGAGTGTATCCAAGAGTTCAATTACGAGCACTACATGTAATCATATTGCCTGTGATAACGCACAACAAAGAAAAAAGGAGCTGTGTCTGTTGTCTGGAGATAATGTGGTTTTAAAAGGTCGGATGTGGACCAAACAACTATTTACTGTAAATGCTGTCGAGCTAAAGCTGTCGCTGGAGGCGGCAACACAAGCAATTTGGTGCACAACCTTAGCCACAAACATGCTTTGGAGTACCATGAATGTATGGAACTAAGATTGACACCCTCCACATCCTCAGGTAAAACAGAAAAACCTAGAGGACACTCGAGTCAGACGTCACTTGTAGACATATTTGCTAGAGGTACTGCCTACGACAAAAAAAGCAAGCGGTGGATCGAGATAACCAACACCATTACAATCCATATAGCTAACGTGTCAGTAGACAGAGATTGTTAACATTAACAGAAAGTGTAGTTGGTTTACAAAAAATATTTACTATTTATTCCTTTTCTAAGACATGTTCAGTGCAATACAACTTTTGACAAGCACCTCTGGATATTTTACAAGCAGCTCTGGATATTGTACTAAGTCTAAATGCCTCTTTGGATGGTTGAAAATATGTTGTCAAAATTATAGTTTAACACTAGAATTACCAGAGCCGACGAAAAAACTCATAAATCCGGCCCACCTTAAATGCCTTCGTACCTCCCTGTCAGCGTCTTTTGTCTTCTAAATGTGTCGATAAGCCCAAGCAGCAAGCAGCCTGCTATACCATCCCTCCACCGCCTCAGAACGGGCAAGAAGTTCTCCCAGTCAAACGGGCAAGAAGTTCTCCCAGTTCCTGCCTTGATTGATTATCTGGGAGTGAGCTACCCAGTATTGTAAGGGGATATAATTTGATGTGTTTTGTGTCTACAACAATCTGTGTAAAATACATTGTTAAAACAAACGTTTTTCATGTTTTAGTAATAAATAATAAAATGTAGATGAACTGTATAATGTGTGAAGGCTGATGACCAAATATCAATAAACACATCCGCGGACATATAATCTGGAGGTTGTGAGTTCAAAACCGGCTCTCTGGCAAATTTACCATTTTGAGTAGCGAGCTGCTCTTACTGTTAATATTATACAATAAAAACATACATTTGATTTGTGTCTGTATTGTGTCTGTAACAGCCGGTGTAAATTTATAGTACTTGCAAAAGTTAGTGTTTTTTGTTTCACATTTATTCTATCAGTAACGATCACGATACAAGACCTTTAGGTTAAGGTGTATGTGTCTGTATGACTAATCTGTGCTCAGAGCTGCCTGTTTCCTGACCTTAGCCCAGGGCTGCCAGCAAATGTCACCATCCACCATAACAAAGTACTGGAAGAAGATGGTATAAAAATGTATTATGTACTTAGTTTATTACAGACATGAAATGCAGGAAAATAACATCAAGAAAAATATATAAGACACACACTGAACTTCTGTTGGGCAATTACAATATAAGGCAGGAGAAGATGTGTGAAACCCCAATCTAGTGTGAAAAATTTCAGGTCTCTCTGTGTCTAGAAGTCAACAAAAATTGCTTCAAGGACTGGCATGACAAATAATTTTCTAAGTAAAGGTTTGGGTGACTACATAATTATGTGTACATAGTTACAAATTGTTTACATGTTGCTCCAGAGTGATGTATAGAGTGCATGTGATTTCATACATATTTTTTAACATTGCTTTCTACAAATAATTAAAAAAAAATAATTAATTGCTACCGCGAGATTCTTTACGTGCAAGAGACTAAATGTTTCCAAAAACGAAAACTATGTTTCCAAACAGGGAGACACCTTACGCCAAACACTAAGACTTTGAAATGTGATAGAATAGGACAGGATATGTAAACTTGGTACAATGACAGCTGACACATGGGGACACAAAAGAAAACTGATTTCCCCATTGTGCATCATAAAATGTCTGGGTTAAGTAGTGTAAAATCCAGTTTGTTTATTTTATTTTATTTTTTTTAAAATAAATTCACAAAGCACCATTTTTTGCTTTATTTTGTTGATATTGGTGTAAACAAAACTTTTTAATCATATTAATACTTTCTTTTTTAAAAAATCTTATGTGTTATCCTTGCTACTCTTCAGCTACTTGCAGCTCATTTATTGCCTAAACAGAGCAATACCCGTTTGTGATTGGGTATGTAAATTAGTTGCAATTACGCCAAAAAACCCATAGAGCATAAAGGGTTAAATGGGAGTCCCCAACTTACAGTACATACAGGAGCTGAATGCTGTGGTGCTTTTTAGTGGGCCAACTACCGACATAATCCTCTCACCTAAGCCACCTATAAAGACTGAATGTTAGTTTAGTGTGGCATTCAGACACCCATTCAACTAATAATATGTAAAAATAAATGAAAAGCAAGGAGCAAGACCACAAATAATTAGGTTCCACTTAATAGACGGGAACATTGTACACACTATATCTGTTCTTTTCAGTACAACTCTTAAAACATTCAATTCATTGCATATCTCACACACCTACTGTATGTAGCCTGTAAAAATAAATATTGTATGTAATAAGATAAAGTACACCACAATTCAGAGTATACTGCCTGTGATCTAAACCCTCTAAAACTTTGTGATGGTACAAAATTACATATCAAAGCATCACATTCAAATGCTACCATTAAAACCTACCATTTTTACAGGATGTGCTACTTACTGGGTGAAATATTTTTATCCCAATTTCCATTATTCCTACTAATAATGTGTTTGAATTCAAAATAATACAGTTTACTGTAAAACACGGTTTTCCAGTATCTATCAACAAAAGCCAAGGCCATCCATATTACTAACCGAGAATGCTAAACCGGATGGATGCAGGGACATCCGGCCATGGGCCGTAGCCGCAAAAAGACGTACTGCGCAGGCGCCCCAAGAAATGAGGGGCCACGAGAGGCGGATGAGGGGCCGCGAGAGGCGGACAAGACCACAGAAAAAAGGAGTGAGCACAGAAAAAAGGAGTCAAAGAAATGAGGCGATGCGAGCACAGAAAAAAGGAAAAGGCACAGAAAAAAGTAGTCAAACGCAGGCGCCGCACGAAACCCATTGCACACGAAACTAGCACACAATAAAAAAGAAGACACTCGCGCACAACAGCAAGGCTCAAACAGGCACCGGACGGGACACACACCAAGAGGGGGATTTAACAAGCCCCTGGAACACAAAAAAAAAAGAACACAAAACCAGCAAACACACCCTACAAGCAACGGACGGGACACACACAAAGAGGGGGATTCAACAAGCCCCTGGAACACAAAAAGAAAGAAGACGCTCGCGCAACAACAATCCTCACCCACCAACCCCCCCACACATCAATAAGAAGTGACACCCAAAGCCACATATCTAAAGGAAACGTCCATATTAAACATACGTCATCTCAACACCTTCACACTAGGCAGCATAGGTGGATCTCCTTACAATAAAGCACTATTAACCGTTCAACTGCAGAAAAGGCTCCATATTAACAGTGAGTGCGATCCTCCTTATTACTTATCCATATTTCGCACGCTGAGGAACAAACAAGTCATGAATACACGGTCACGGGTACAAAACGATTCGGATCGGATAACGGGACAAAACACACGAACACGAATGAAACAACAAAATACAAGGCGGAGCATACAACGCGCTTCGGAAACTCCGGGAGAAAAAATGTCAAGGATCAAAAAAAGCAAAGCTCAAGTAACCCCGTTACAGAGACGTGCCCAAATGGACAGACACAATGAACGTAGACGCATACAGCGCGCGTCTCAAAGTGCTGCATCGAAACAAGCACGATTTCAAAAGAAAGAGCTTGCGTCTCAGACATACAAAAAAAGGGAGCGAAGAGACAGAATAAATGAACGCAGACGTGTACAACGCGCATATGACCTGCCAGAAAAAAAGCAAGCAAGACTCCAAAAGCAGAAAGCTCAACTGAAAGACATACAAAAACGGACAAGGCTTGATACAAACAATGCACGACGTAGACTGAAACGGACTTTTCGCAAAGCGGAGGCGAATCAATTAAAACTCCAAAATAGCGCGTCACAAATAATGGACATGCAACAACGCGGCACTCAAACGCCACAAGAAAAACATGCCCATCGCGGACATCAACGCCAGACACCTGCTAAACGCTTACGCCAGTTGGCTGACAACGCCTTCAATAATGAGTCCACTATTGAGGAAAATTCATTGGGATTAATGAATGTCATTTGCAATCATTGTCATTCACTTAACTTCCCAGAAGAAACAACTGGCAATACAAATAATGAATTTACACGTTGTTGTCAAAAGGGGCAGATTAGACTGCCTCCTTTACATTCATATCCTGAATATCTACAGAAGCTTCTAACTAACGATGTGCCTGAAAGTAAAAACTTTATGAACTGCATTAGATCCTACAATAGTTCATTTGCTTTTGCATCTACCGGAGTACATATCAGGCCACCAAAAGGCAATGGCCCATACTGCTTTCGCATATGTGGTTAACACAACGCACTATATTATGTCCAAAAAATATTAATGTTAATCACATTAATAACCAGGTCATTTCATTACTTCCTGGAGAGACACGGCTCTTTCTAAGCTCTGACAAAGTTGACTCTGATGATGACAATGAACATCTGAATTTCCCCTTAGAATATTTGAACACTATTAACCCGGACGGATGACCACAACACAACCTTACCCTTAAAAACGGAACAATAATCATGCTATTAAGAAACCTTAACACTAAACAGGGTTTATGCAATGGCACACGGTTAGTCGTCAACACCATGACACACAATGTTATTCAAGCAACAGTTCTTTCAGATTCACATGCTAACAATACTGTTCTCATTCCTAGAATTGACCTTACGAGTTCTGACCTAGAATTACCTTTTACATTGAAACGCCGACAGTTCACCATTAAACCTGCATTTGCCATGACCATCAACAAATCACAAGGACAAACCATGGACAAGGTTGGCATCTACCTCTCTGATCCCGTTTTTGGACATGGACAACTTTATGTTGCCTTCTCACGTGTTCGACGTTCATCTGACGTTAAAGTTAAATTTATAAATGATCCATGCCAAGGAAGACTCATTCAAAGACAAGACACCATCTTTACTACTAATGTTGTATACAAAGAAATATTCCAATAAAACATTACTCTATGCCAAACACTCTATTTTTTATTTATATAGGCATCATCCAAACCTGCACACTATTCTATATCTAATTCATACATCTCACTCTTTGTCATGCCCCAACGCCAGGGGTTGGCGAGCGAAGCAAGCAGGGGGCGGAGCCCCCTAGTTCACTAAGAAAAGCAAAAATTGATCTATGGCACAAATGTTTCACACACAGTGGCATGTGAACTAATAATATTAGCCTCTGGTAAACAAACCTAACATACTGTACACAGAAAAATACTTAGTTAGTTACATAGTACTTAAAATAACGTACGAGATAGGGACTGTAGGTTTGTACTTAAGTTGAATTTGTATGTAAGTCGGAACATGTACATTATTTTAATAAATGTTACTGTTGACCGACTGTAACCAAGTGCTCTGCCAATGAATGATGGAGTTTCACTTCTTTCTGACCTTTTTATTATTTCTACTTTATTTTCAATGGTGATGGTTTTTCTCTTCTTTACTGTAGCACCAGCACTTGCATCAGATTTGTGTTTCAGAGACATTCTTGAAGGGTGAAGACAAAAGGTTAAGATGAGCTCTTCTGTACAGCACTGTACACACTATCACAGCAGATTAGGCACCAGTCGTCAACATGTCTGATGTACAGTATAGGGTGGTCCAGATCTAATTATGCAATTTTCATTACACTATAAAACTTATTCAGTTTATTACACAGAAAGTCACCGGAAAAATCCCGGACCATCGAGAAGTGTGCAAACTGACGACACGAGGAATCGTCTTCACGCCGAACTGGAATCATCCCCACATAAATCAAAGTCATTGAGACGATCTGGATCTGCAAAATTAGATCTGGACCACCCTGTACTGACAAGAGACAACTTCCTGCTATGTGCGTAACAGTACAAGCAGGCTTGCTATTGACAATGAATGGGGGCAGCGAGGGGCGGTTCATCACCAGCCTACATCACAGTCACCTCCACTACAGTATGCTGCCTGCAGGGTCCGGCCACACCACCACCCCCATTCAACACGCAGCCATCCGAGGCACACTACAATGCTAACCCCGCCTCCCCGTTCACCCTCAATGGCCTCCGTTCAGCCACAACAGGGTCACCATTTGCAGCGGGGGGCAGGCAGTGAAACCGCTTGCCGCGGGGAGCCACCTGACGGATACTACACTGCGCAAGCAGAGAAATCGACCCTCTCCAGCCACCGCTTGCATCGTCCCCGGGCCGAAGATGACGGGGTGGCAGCTGCGGACCCATTCGTATGTTGTAGGTCGGGTGTCCGTAACCTGGGGACTACCTGTACCCCTCTGCTCCACATTTAAAATTCCAAATCAAACAGTTCAGACATGATTAAACTGCACACTACAGACTTTTATTTAAGGGTATTTGCATACATTTCACTCACAGCGTGTAGAAATTACACATGTTGTACATGGTTCCACCATTTAAGGGAACCATAATGGTTGGGACAATTGGCGTCACAGGTGTATTTCATTGCTTCACTAATGCAGGCATAAGATACCTTGGCTTGCTTCTACCTACACACTACCTTTGTAATAGTCTGTAGTTGCCGTTGTTCAACATGAGGATAACAGCTGTGCCAGGGAAAGTCAAAGAAGCCTTTATGAGACCGTAAACCAAGAATAAAATTATTCAAGACCAATATCGCACACCCCTACTGGGAATTGTAGTCCGATAGCACAGTCCTGCTGGAGTCTGTTGGTGGCGCTAGGGGTTGCAGCAGGGAGTTACACTCCGAACTATGTAGGACTTCCGTAAGGCCCGGAAGTGCTTCCAATAGGCCCTGACATTCACAATATGCATATACATTCCCACATAATTCACTCACCATTCATAACACCATAAAAATTGTCACAATCTTGACCCATTCGTTTTGAAATTTCACTCTAGCACCAGTGTCTCTTCACAAGCTCGTCTGTCAGCTCCCCCGTTCTATCCATTTCTTATATGCATCTTTCTGTCAGTCTTATCAGAGTACCTATTTAATAGGTTGTGAGATGGGAGTTGAGGAAAACATTTTCTTGCCACAAAAGCGGAAGCTCTCTATGATGCGTCAATGGCATTGTTTTATATACTGCTGGGATAAACAGTACGATAAATAACAGCAGCCATATCACTCAGCAAAGAATTCACACTTAAACTAACTTTTGGAATTTTACTACACAATCATGTTGAGACCCACCACAAACATTCGTGACCCACAGCTTAAGAAACACTGCTCTAGTGCAATGAAAGGGGCAGGAGAGGGTTTGTCCCCCACGAAGTCTAAAGTGTGTCGGAGAATGGAATGAAGGAGAGCAGAGCACAAGGTCTTTCAAAAACTACTGCTTACTTCCTATACTGAAATTCTCATAATGCTGGTACTGTTAAAAAATTAGGTTTTTCCGTACTTTTTCAGTACCAATATACCACACAACTCTTGGAGGAAGACCAAGATTACAATTGTCAATTACATTTTTTGTGAAATTTCATCTGTATTTTCTCGTCAAGATTACGTGGATGTGTAACATTTTCAAGTAAAATTCTGTTATATGGATTACTCAACCTGCTGGATATAAGCATGTGTTATAATCGAAACAGAGTAATAAGTATCTCTGATTATCTTTGTCACAGACATAACATTACTGGAACTAGGTGCTGCTTGACTAGCTTTCATGCACTCTTCATGTTGGACTGAGTTGTTGAATTTTAGATAGTTGTACAAATGTGTTATTGTTTTACAATGTCTGATCAAGAACCAATCCAATGATATTCATTTCTTGGACCTGTGGAAATCATTCAGAGTGCATGGGCAGAACTTCACTGGTCCTGACTAGTGAGAAGTGAACCCCATTGAATATACTTCGACAAAAAATATGGAAACATTTAGGAATTTCAGCAACTGGGAGAAATACATTGAAGTCAATGGGAAAGGAGAAAATGAACTGCTAATGAGTGGATATCAATGCCACGGTCTTTAAAGTGTTCCTGGGAGCTAGGGAAGGATCTGTAGACTATGCTGGACTGATTACTGTGGCCAGAAATGTGACCTGAGCTATAAAACAGCAGTGCTAACCACTGTGCCTCACTGAATACTCAAGTCTCGTATCTCACAGTAATAAAAACCTTTATTATATGTTTAACCCATCTGAGAAGCTTGCCTCATGCGTTGTGCTGCTCTGCTCCTCCACAGATGGAAAGCTCTCTACTGGATTCCTTTGAATTCTTTTAAATTCAGGAACACACAAATGGACCTAAACTCTTTTGTAAATTAAGTTTTGCTTTTGCCTTGAAACACTCTAAGTTCAAGTTTTTTTCAAACAATTAAGTTTTATTTATATAACTCTGGACTCATTATGCAACCATTAATACAAATAAATATCAAAACAGTAAATTATTTTGCAGACAGCAGCAAAGGAGCAGGAAGAATACATTTAGTGAGATTTGGCTGTAACAGATAGCGCTGAAAAAACAGTGATAGGATTTAATTTCAAAACGGTAACATTTATTACAAACAACAGGAGCAGGAAGCATGAATTCAATGAGGCTTCGCCCCCACAAGCCTAGTGCACCCAAGAGTTATAGAAAAACAGATGCAACGCCCCTGTAATCAGCAGCCTGGAAATCTCCATTGATCCATGACTCATTTTTGTTAATGTTAGTCTGTCCACAGAATTACAAAGTAATGGCAGTACTAGGGTGTTGTACCGTGTTAGCCATTATGAATATAGAGAAAAACCAAGCAAAATTACACCTTTTATTGGCTAACTAAATCTTTTTAGTTAGCCAATAAAAGGTGTCATTTTGCTTGGCTTTTCTCTAAAGTAATGGCAGATAGGGATCTGCCCATTGAGGATGCCGAAACTCCTCAGCATTTCACCAGTCAACATTGATCCTGATTGGTCCATACATTAGTAGCATTAGTAATGCCTATGACTTGCTGAAGAATGTTGTGTTCGTTAAGCTTATAATTTTCCTCCCTGCTCATATCTTCAAATAAACATTTAAATCTCTACTGTTTAAAACAAACTCATGTACATTAGGACTGAAATGATTTCATTACTAAAAATCATAAAAGCAATTTTTTCCATTGAAGCTTCATTTAACCCATATAACTACACCTCAATGAGATCAGTGTGTTTTGCACGGGTGATTATTAGTAACACACAACATGCTTACACTGTGGATACATGACGTGAAGACGTGATTTGATGGTACAGACTGGAAAATGGAGAAAGAGAGAGAAAACAAATTCAGCATGCTATTCAACGTTGGCAAAGCTGACAAAGTCCTTTTTGTGTTTTCCAGCAATACCCATGCCATCAAGAGTGTCTCTTTTCTGCACCAGGAAACACTGCATCAAACCGCAGAGTAAGCCTCAGTTTTAAGCATGACGATATGCTCACGCATTTTCATTGCAACCACATGCTCTTGTAAAGGCTTATGCACACAATCACAGATCATATCTACCTCATCCAGGGGATAAAATTCAGCCAGAGCCCTTTTTGCCTCCAAGAAATGCCAGAAAGCCTTCCAGTAAGACAGTAAAGGCTTGTGTTATGCTTGAGATATATAATAGGTTGAAACGTGTACTTCTGAAAGGTAGCCTATTAGCGTTACATTATATCTCAAAAACATATGCAAAAAGCATGCATTTTTGGCTTGAAAAACAACATTATTATTAATTTCATCTTTCTACTGTAAAACATGGAACACATTAAAAGTACAAAGTCAGAAGTGTAGAAAGTATAATAATGATACAAATAATAATACAATGAATAATAATATGAACAGCACACTGCAAATGCACAAGTAACGCAAGTGTCACTTTTGGATTCCCAGAATCACTTTCGGCTTCACAGAGCATTTCAATTTCACTGCCTGAAGACAGATTCACTTCATCATCACTGCTAACAAGAGACGTTTCTTACAAGACACTATTATGAGGCTAGGAGAAGAGGAGTCTACACCATTGCCCAGGTAACACTTGAGCCCGATATTTACATAACACATGCCTATACCACTGCGTGAGTAACGTTCAGCACTAACATTGTTGGCACTTTTACAGCCTGAGTGAACCTTGAGTTTTATGCGAGACATGTCTATACCACTGCCCAAGTGACACTTGGGACTAACACTTTTTGTACTGTTTTTACAGCCTAAGTGATGCACGGGGTTAATGCTATGGAGGTTAAGTTGCAAAACTTAAAAGGTAATTTTTCTGTGTTATTATTATTATGTCTTAGTTTTAGTATGAATACCTTTTTTAAAGTACTTTATAATTTATATATGATTTATTTATTTGTTTTTGTGTTTCAGACAATGTTTTCTTTAAAACACAAAGCATATTACAGCACTTAGATGTACTAAATGGGTTTAGTTTTGACAAATAATTTTTTGTATACAATTTAAAGAATATAAATGTTGGTTTTTCTAAAAAAGAAATCAATTAGCTGTTAATTTTAAGAAACATGTATTTTCTCCTCTTTGGTGCATTTAAAATTCTTCTTAAATATAGAAAAAGTATTTCTTATCTGATTACTCAAATAATTGATGGAATAATCTGTATAATACTAGATTACTTAAATAATCTATTGCTGCCGTCCTTATGTACATGCTATCTTACTCGGAAATACTCCACATCTGTGATTTTTCCAACTCTGCTTTATGTTTCCACCAAGAACCATACTCTTTATACATCTTTCATAGTCTTTTCTAGTGATGAACCAATATGGAAATTCTGGGCAATATCGATATGTTTTTGTTCATCTTTGTCAATACTGATAACCGATGGACGATTTTTTTTTTTTTTTTTAACTTCAGGTATGAATGTTTTAGTTATGCTGAAAATGCATTATGCATTATCAAAAACAACAGTAGCATGTGAAACAGAGATTAACTTTTTATTATTAACTTTCTGACTTTTGTGCTCTTATTTGCTATAGATGTAATCAGCCAGTACTTTCTGTGAGGGGAAAAAGAGCAAGATATAGCCCATCTCTATAGAAAAAATACTCCAAGTCATGTACAAAAATCTGCTTAATGTACACATTCTGTGTAACTTAAGCATATCAATACCCCATGTCATTACAGCACATGGCATTAGGTAAATTAACAAAAAAAATTGAAAGCATATTCTTTGTGCCATAATCAGACACACAGTATATTACTTTAAGTAAAACTAAAATAAAAGGTACAATGAGGCCAGTAACCCTGGTCTTAAGTTGGCTTCTTTAAAAGCACAAATGGTAGTTTTTTCTTAACAAAAAGAAGCATTTCTGCCTTTTCACCAGCAAGTAACTGCTTCTCTTTTTATTTGCTATATATAACAAAGCTGAAAAAAGGCGTTCACTGTCTACACGGGTACAAGGTGCCAATAAGTACTTGAGCGCAGCCTTGGCCAAGGTTGGGATACAGGCAGCATTGCTTTTCCAATACTGGAGGGCGCAGTTATTTCTGGAGATAGGGGGCTCGCTGAGATAGTTATTCAGCTTGGCAAAAAAAAAAAAAGTTTACCTATATTATAATAAAAGATAATAAATTATTAATAATGTTATGTTGAAAGCTTGACATACGATTTGGGTCATATAAAGTGCATTCTATAAAGTGTGATGCAAATGGACTTTTAAGAGATGCAGCACAAGCTGCTCCACCGTAAAACACTTTGCAACACAGGTGTGCCTTGAAATATTGAGAGACTGCTGTATATTTTAGGGTGATTTTGTTCAAAAGTAATGCTTACATTAAAACTGGAATAGATCTTGTCTTAAAATCTTTTACAGTTTAGACATAGGAGACATACTTCACAAGGTACAAAACTTGAAGCTGCATTCTACCATGCAGGTGAACCTGTTCCTCCTTTTTGTTAAGTACCCACTAAATTAAATTCCTCCAATATTTTTCCACAGCGACTCGACAATCTAAAATGGAAAAACCCACAAACTGCACTGCTGCAATAACAGTTTTGTAGGTCTTCTGGCAAACAAATTGCACAAACCTGACGTAAAAGGTGAGGTGATGCCATTAACTCTTCTTCTCAGCTAATGTTTGCGGAGCAGTTTGCCCCAAACTCTTAAGTTATGTACGTTGCCAGCAAGCCATCATGCGAACTGCGAGTTTTCGGCAAAAGCACAATGATTTTTTTTTTTTAATTAAATCTGTAACAAAGTTTTTTGTTTTTTTTTTTAATTATTATTAATTCAGGATGTCTGGTCTTCCTAATTAGTATGATTATTGTTAAAAATTTTATGATTCTGATACTTTAACTCAGCAGCAACTGAATGTGGTTTTGCAGCCATATATGAATTTTCTTCAAGAATTTCTTCATACAGTGGAACCTCGGTTCACAAACGTCTCGGAACACGTACAAATCGGTTTACGACCAAAAAGTTTGCCAAACTTTTGCATCTGTTCACGACCACACACTTGGTATACGAACAAGCCAGTTTCCCTTTCGGTTTGTACGTGTTCAGTCTCTCCCTGTGCATTTCCTGTACAGCGAGCAAGAGAGAGACAGCGCGACACACACACACACACACACACACAGGCAAGGCGCGCGAGAGAGAGCGAGACACACACAAACAAAGGCGTGAAAGAGAGACGCACACACACACACACACACAGGCAGCGCGAGAGAGACGCACACACACACACACACAGGCAGCGCGAGAGAGACGCACACACAGGCGAGCGAGTGAGAGAGATGGCTGGACACAAGGTAGAGAAGGCAGTTAAAGAATGCACTGGGCTTTTTTGTTTTCACTTCTGTTTACAGCAATCGGTTCGTAGCATGCATTGTTGCAATGTTACTTTTCTTGGTGGTTTATTAAATTACAGATTTTTTCAAATGTTCATTTTTTTTCCCCTGTGCTTAAAACTCATTAAAAAAAAAAAGTGTTTTTAGCCAGCGGTTGGTAGCGCTATAGCGTGAACTATTGCAGTGTTAGTTTTCTCTGTTGTTCAAGGTTTTCTCAGTGTTATTCAATGTTTTTATATTTAGTTTACTATTACACTGTGCATTCTATGGTTTAACTAACTATATCTGTGCTTAAAAACTTAAAAAAAAAAATTTTACATACAGTTCGTATGATCTGGAATGGATTAACCACTCCTGGGTTGCTTTGGCTGTATGTTTTGGGTCATTGTCCATCTGTATCATGAAACGCCACCCAATCAATTTGACTGCATTTAGCTGGATTTCAGCAGACAGTATGTCTCTGAACACCTCAGAATTCATTTGGCTGCTTCTGTCCTGTGTCACATCATCAATAAAACACTAGTGTTCCAGTGCCACTGGCAGCCATGCACGCCCAAGCCATCACACTTCCTTCACCGTGTTTTATAAATGATGTGGTATGCTTTGGATAATGAGCTGTTCCACACCTTCTCCATACTTTTTTCCTGCCATCATTCTGGTAGAGGTTGATCTTGGTTTCATCTGTCCAAAGAATGTTTTTCCAGAACTGTGCTGGCATTTTTAGATGTTCTTTAGCAAAGTCCAACCTAGCCTTTCTACTCTTGAGGCTTATGAGTGGCTTGCACCTTGCAGTGCACCATCTGTATTTACTTTCATGCAGTCTTCTCTTTATGGTAGACTTGGATATTGATACGCCTACCCCCTGGAGAATGTTGTTCACTTGGTTGGCTGTTGTGAAGGGGTTTCTCTTCACCATGGAAATGATTCTGCGATCATCCACCACTGTTGTCTTCCGTGGACGTCCAGGTCTTTTTGCGTTGGTGAGTTCACCAGTGCTTGCTTTCTTTCTCAGGATGTACCAAACTGTAGATTTTGCCACTCACAATATTGTAGCAATTTCTCAGATGGGTTTTTTCTGTTTTCGCAGCTTAAGGATGGCTTATTTCACCCGCATGGAGAGCTCCTTTGACCGCATGTTGTCTGTTCAGAACAAAATCTTCCACATGCAAGCACCACACCTCAAATCAACTCCAGGCCTTTTATCTGCTTAATTGATAATGACATAACAACGGACTTGCCCACACCTGCCCATGAAATAGCCTTTGAGTCAATTGTCCAATTACTTTTGAGCCCCTGAAATGAAGGGATTGTGTTAAAAAAATGCTTCAGTTGCCTCACATTTTTATGCAATCGTTTTGTTCACCCCACTGAATTAAAGCTGAAAGTCTGCACTTCAACTGCATGAGTTGTTTCATTTAAAATTCATTGTGGTAATGTACAGAACCAAAATTAGAAAAAAGTTGTCTCTGTCCAAATATTTATAGACCTAACTATAATAAGTGCTCTTATGACGAGTCGGCAAGTCCTGCTGAGGCATTCTTGTTGGGGTACCAAGGTCTGTATTTCTCTTAGCCGCAAAAATAGCAAGCTGTGAGTGTTTAAAATTAGTAACTTATTCACCTACCAATGGCAAAACAGTCGGAAATGCTGCTTCTTTGGTCAAAAAGCCTTCATTTACACCAAGCTGCAAAGTGTGAACCATGCAGCTTAAACTTTTAATGCCACTTTCATCCATAGTTTTTGCCATATTGCGAGCGTTGTCGAAGCACAATGTGCACAAATACTTTTTGAAATGTTCCACTTCGTGAACGTGGAATTGAAAGCTTGTGCAATGAAAGTTGCAGAATGAGAACCGTAGAAATCATTATTATGCAAGACCATTCTTTTTCCTCCAAATTTTCGTCAATCCAATGTGTCATTAGACTCAACATACTCATGGAGCTGACCTCTGAGCTCCACATATCCGTAGTAAAGCTAATGCTGGTGACATTGTTTCTTAAAAGCTCGTGGATATGTGTAGAAATCACATCATATAATGCAAGCAGTGAGACATCTGCAAAGTGTCGCCGGCTTGGAAGAATGTACCGAGGTTCTAAATGATATAGTAGCCGACGAAATCCCTCATCCTCAGCTAGGAAAAAAGGTTGGTCATCGAGTGGTATCATTTCCATTATTTTAAGTAGTTATGCCTTTAGCTCTGGTGCAGTCTTGAGGAAATGTCTTTATGTTTTGAAGGGTTTGCTATATGAGGCTACCGCTAGTGAGCCCTGTAGCGTCTGATTTAACTTTCAATTTCATAGCATTAGTTGCTAAAAATTCTGTGTATAATTCGTTCATGGTTGTTCAGATGGGTAATTAAATTTGTGGTATTGAAAGATTTAATTCTGCAGCCTCCTCGCATTATCCCATTTTTGCAGAAAGAGCAGGTAGGAACTCTGTTGTCTTCCATTTTTACAGAAAAATATGACCACATGGTTGCTCCTGTCAGCCAAACTAGGAAACTCCATGTTTTTCTTTCATTTTTTTTTTTTTTTGGTGAGTGGAAGGGGCTGTGCTTACATGCCTGTTTTTCTGCAGCTTAATGTCTGCTTTACCGAATAATGAAAGCAACATTTAATTATTTAGTGAACTAACAGTGTTGACAAGCCTGAATTATATCGGCCGGCTGTATTGGTTAAAATGTACCCATCTGCCCGATTTCAATGTTGATCGGCCGGCTGTATTGGTTAAAATGTACCCATCTGCCCGATTTCAATGTCGACATGTTAAATGAACATTGGCCGATAACAATACAGTTCCCAATATATCGTGCATCTCTAGTCTTTTCCCTACCATTTGGGTTTTCCCAATACAGTACCAGGGAGGCTATTTTTAGATGTTAGAATGGGAGACGTTCCCAAATTTTTTTCAATTTCTCTTTCATTTCCATTCCACTTATTGCAATCAATGCAAGGCCACGGCATATACAGGAGCTCCCATGGCATTCCTTTGCACACTTTTCTAATAACATCTCTCAACACAAACATAAAAAGCAATGGACTCGTACAGCATCCCTGGTGTAGCCCCACATTCACTTCAAAACAGTCACTTATCTTTATCTGCTTTTCTGATCATTGATATTTTCCTTGAAAAATTGATGTAATCACAAACACTAATATGATACACACGATAATAAAGTTTTCATATATCAATATAAAACATTGCAGAAAAATACTGCATACAGGCAGTCCCCGGGTTACGTACAAGATAGAGACTGTAGGTTTGTTCTTAAGTTGAATTTGTATGCAAGTCGGAACAGGTACATTATTTTAATAAATGCTATTGTTGACCGACTGTAACCAAGTACTCTACCAATGAATGATAGAGTTTCACCTCTCTCTGACCTTTTTATTATTTCTGCTTTATTTTCCATGGTGATGGCTTTTCTCTTCTTTTCTCTTTACTGTATCACCAGCACTTGCATCAGATTTGTGTTTCAGAGACATTGTTGAAGGGTGAAGACAAAAGGTTAAGATGAGCTCTACTGCAAGGCACTGTACACGCTATCACAGCAGGAAGGCAACCCTCGTCAGCACGTCTGGTGTACTGAAGGAGAGACAACTTCCTGCTATGTACGTAACAGTACAAGCAGGCTTGCTATTGAGAATGAATGGGGGCAGTGAGCGGTGGTTCACCACCCGCCCACCACAATCACCTCCACTTGCATACAGTATGCTGCCTGCAGCGTCCGCCCACCAAGAGCGGACAGGGTGCAGCCAAAGGCAGGTAGTAAATCGCCCACCACCGCCCCTGTTCAACAGGCAGTGACCCGAGGAACACTACAATGCTGCCCCGCGCTGCCCCATTCACCCTCAATGGCCTCCGTTCAGCCACAACCGGGTCACCACTTGCAGCATCACCAGCCACCTACCGAGAACGAACAGGGCAGCTATTCAAGGGACATTGCAAGGCTGTGTGGTGGGCGGGAAGTGAAACGTCCCCCTTTGCCCCATCCAGCCTCCATCTAGTCAGGAGCAGTAGCTGAGGCAGCATGGTGGGTGGGCAGCGAACTGCCCCCCTCTGCCCCATCAAGCCTCCATCCTGCAATGAGCGCTTGCTGCGCACCCAGCCACCCACTGAGAATGAATAAGGTGCCGCCCCCACCACCTTATTCATCAACTGGAACCATCCGAGTGGCACAACACTGCGCAAGCAGCGAAACCGCCCCCCTCCAGCCTCCGTCCAGCCACCGCTTGCAGCGTCCCCAGGTCGGTGATTACGAAACGGCAGTTACTGATGAGCATGTGTAGCGTCCCCAAGACAGATTAAGGAGCACATGCAGCCCCATTCGTAAGTCATATGTCGGATGTCTGTAACTCGGGGATTACCTATAATTGAGTCAGATGTAATAACCCAACAATATCAAACATGTTGCACATGTATTACAAAAGCACTCCTTTGATATTGGATTACAAAAAATAAAACTTTGCTACAATGGCAATGCTCATGTAATAAGAATAAAAAAAAATGCTAGCAAATCATGCTTGCGAAAATTTAATAATAATAATAATAATAATAATTCATTACATTTATATAGCGCTTTTCTCAGTACTCAAAGCGCTATCCACACAGGGAGGAACCGGGAAGCGAACCCACAATCGTCCACAGTCTCCTTACTGCAAAGCAGCAGCACTACCATTGTGCCACCTGTGAGGACAATTCACAAAAATAAAAACATTAATTAAATGATGATAAGGAAGAGAACAACATCACACGTTACAGTAAGAAAGGAGATTAGTTTAATAAGTAGTGACTTGTGAGAAGACTCAATATTAGAATTGTCACATGATTAGTATGGGAAGTTATAGTCACAACAGTATGAATATTTACAATACAATGTGTAACATGAACAGGTTAACAGAACATCTCTCTATATATAAAATCCAGCATCTGTCTGTCTGTATGTATGTTTGTCCACTTTCATGAGAAAACTACTTAATGGATTTTTTCTTCTATAATTTGTGTGAACATTCCGGTTGATTTTGTGACTTTTCTCATTGCACTAAGAATCATAGTTCGCTTGCAGAAGCGATATATTCATGCTAATCCAAGACAAAGGCTGCGGGCCAAGGGGAGGGGGATGCGTGACATCAGTAGTGGGGAGCCGGGCAGGGCAGTCCTTATTGTCCTGTTTCACTACTACATGTGTGGAGCCACGGGGGATAGCTAGTATTGTATTTGAAGGGAAATGCAGGGCACATGTAAGTCAATATGTATGAAGTGTGGCCATCAGGTAATGTAGTATACCAATGTCTATAATGATTGTCAGAAAACGCAATTTGTTGCATAAACGTTATTGTTAGCGAAAATATTCCCCCAGTGTATAACCAGCAAGTACCTTTATGTTTAACCCGGGTTTCGATGTAACTCTGGAAAATGTAGTGTACAACTGGCCATGGGTAAAAACAGGGCCTGGCAAATAAACTGATGTTATGAAACATTTGTCGTTGTGACTTGGTGATAGTTATACAATATGCTAAATGAATGGGGAACTGCTTACGCCGTAATATAAAGGGAATATCTTGCTTTGAGTTGTCCATGTTATGGAATCTGTGTAGTTTTTCCGTCATAATGTTTCCTGTTGTCTGGTAGTTTGCCGTTGCTCTTCAGAAAGGTTGTGAGTGTAATTTGTTTTTCGTTCACTGTCTAGGTGTAAGACATGCTGCCGCTAATCTTCGGATAATGTTGCTCTGTGGTTTGTCATAAGTTGTCTTTGTTGTTCTAAGGCATCTTGCCTGTGCTTTCTGGTCTGGCATGATGTACGTGTTTCTGCTTCTGTACATTCATGTGAGTATGTAGGCCGGCAAGACTGTTTCTCTTGGTCGCAGCTAGGCTGTATGTGCCTTTTCATGTTATCGGGAGACTTACGTTGAAGTGAAGGAAAAAGGAGGTGTAAAATGGTAATGTCATAATACACTTTCAGTCAGTAACAAAGTATGCACCGCATAAACAGTCAAAAACTACAGTCGATAATTGTTTACATTGAAGAATTGAAGACTTGAAGATAAGCCTAAGACCAAAACTGCCAGGAAAATGGATTCCTCACTATTGTTGTGGAGGGATATAGTTGTTGTGGCAACCAATGTTTATATTGAGCAAGAACTGACACAAGCAAAATAATATAAGTATTGCCTCATTCCAATTAAAAGTGAAACGCCACATCTGATCTAGTCTTCAACGTGATCTCAAATAAATGCATTTTCATGAATCTAAAGAAGAAAAAAAACCATAGCTAATACAATCAAAGATACTTTATCATAACACTTTCTTACCAAATGTAAAACCTCATTTTTATTTTGACAAATGTCAAAATAAAGTTTAAATATAGCAGACTGAGATTAAGGGTGCAATAACCTTACATAGGCTTTACAAATAATTAATAATGATCAACTAGAGAGTGTCAAAGCAGCTACTTGGCTAATTTGCAACTATTAATAAAAAAAAAAAAAAAAAATTTCATCACAAAAGAGCTCTCGAGTACATATTTTATGTTTCTGAGGAATTGACTAATTTTACACTGTCTTTATTTTCCCACAAAATTGAAATATGCAAAGAACTGGAATTTCTGACATCATATAATAATAATAAGAAGAAGTTAGAGTTGCTTTTTACAACTGGTTTCCAATTAGGAAAGTGCTCAAGAACTACAACTAGCTAATCCTGTTGTACAAATCACAGTATTTTCAAAAAAGTGTTTTATGGATTTATATTAGCAGCATTGGCTTGTTGAATAACTTACAAAATAGTAATATTTAATAGATGAGTAAAATGAATTAAAATTTAAAATGTCAAACTCCTGGTGCTCTAATTGTCCAAATCTGTACCTCCTATTTTTCCATTTGTCCAAACTAAGGCTTCATGTGTTAAATCTTTCTTGTGAGTTTTACATTGCTCCATAATTTCAGAACTTTTCTAAAACCGCCTTTGTTGTGCTGCTTTCACATCATTGCATTCTCAATGCAAGCACAAGTCTATTTCTTAACTACATAATGGGATGAAAGTGGCAATAATAGAAGCCTACATGTGCACAAATGTGTTTTCCCATTTTTTTTTTATTTAACAATAACTACTGAATTTAATAATTCTCACAATTGCGTTAAAATTTTCATGCCTTGAACACAAAGCCTTTGTGGACTGGACTTCTGCCGTTTTTCTTTTTGACGTGTGTTGATGCAGTGCTGTATATCATCATCACTGTAAGACTTTTTTTTTTTTTTTTTTTTTTTTTGCAGCATAGCACTCCTGGGTCAACACCCGAGAGTGTCACATTCCTCGGGTGGTTGAGCACATTCAAGGTAGCAGATATCTGGAGAAGTCAGTTAAAGCGATTCAGCCTGGTTGTGTGGCCACTAGTAAGCCTCAGATGTGCACCCTTGCCTTTGGTCAGGGGATAGTGCAAGAGACAAGTTGTCTTTGACTAAAGGTGAACGGAGTAAGGTGGTGCTGGGAGGCACGCATGTGCAGGCAAAGCAGCTAGGATCATGTGACCACAAAAGCTCTCAGTGACATGTGGAAGAATCCAAAAATGCTGTTAGGATCACTCACCACCAGTGTTGTGCAAAGTGCTGATTTAATTTCTCCATCCTCTCACAACCCCAAGCCATTACATCATGTCATTTTTTTTAATTGTTTTTCTCATTTATTATTGTACCTTCCAAAGCAATTATGCCACTTATAGACATTCATGCAGTGCTACCGATACTATAAAAAAGCTAGTACCTAAGCATTTTCAGAATTTTGGCTTCACACTTCATCCTTTCTCCTTCTAAGCCTAAAGCAAATATCTCATTTTTCAGTTGTGTTCTGAGTAAAGTCATTTGTGTGTAGTGCAAAAACTGTTTGCTACAACAGCAAATAACACAGGATTTCTGCCAGTTTAATAATGCATGTTACACTGATATGGTAACCTACTCATAAAGATATCTAGTAAATTGGTTTTCCAAAAAGTGAAACACTGCCCATGAACAACAACAATTTAAAGAATGACAAACTGATTTATGAGCTTATTGTCCGTCCTGCTCATCTGCTTTTATAGTTAATAGGTAACAAGAAATTGTCATAAAGTACAAAATCAAATAGATATGTTATAAACCAGTTAATGTCTCCTCCATATACCGATACATTTTGTAGTGAACAAATTACACATTTTTGTATGGTGCAGGAGCAAATGATGCAGTTACTGCTGCCAATTCAGAAGGAAATTCTGGAGTGGTACACAGGCATAAGTAACAGCAATCTTTGCCCAGTTATGTGAGGCAGCTTGAAAGCAGCAAAACAGGGGACTGTTATACATGAACTCTGAAATAAATAAATCTTAAACTGACTAGTCTTATTTCACAGAGGTAGACAAAGTTGGGAGAGGTTTTTTAAAAAATAAATAAATACTACTCTTCTGTAAGTGTTATGAACCAGATAATGTCTCTTCTATATACTGATGTCACAACAGCAAAAGTCACAAACCTGATTTTGAAAGTGTGCTATTTAAAGTGCAGCTTTAAAGAGTTAATGTGCACGAACATTTCTTAAATTGTCTTGGTATTCTGTCTGGAATATAATTAAGAAGAATGAACACACTGGTGAACTCTATAATCACAAAGGAACTGGTAGGCCAAGGAGACTTCATTCCACTGCTTTACCTCACTATGGTAAAAAAAAAAAGCTCCAAACAAATATCTGAAACAGTCTTCAGGTGGCAAATGAATTTATGTCACAGACTACTATCCATGAAACACTTCACAAACAGAAATACAAAGGCCACACTGCAAGATGCAAACCACTAGTTAGCCACAAAACCAGGATGGCCAATTACAGTTTGTGAAAAAGTACTTAAAAGAACCCACAGAATTCTGGAAAAATGCTTTACGGACAGACAAGACAAAGACGAACCTATACCGGAGTGATGCCAAGGTCAAAGTGTGGAGAAGAAAAGGAACTGCCCAAGATCCAAAGCATGCCACTTCATCTGTTAAACATGGTGGTGAAGGTTTTATGGCTTGGGCATGTATGGCTGGCACAATTTCTTTATTGATGACGTAACTGCTGACGGCAGTTGCACAATGAATTCTGAAGTATATAGAAACATCTGCTCAAGTTCCAGTAAATGCCTCCAAACTTATATGATGCTGCTTCATTCTACAACAAGATAATTATCCCAAGCATACTGCTAACGCAACACAGGATTTTTTTTCACAGTTAAAAAATGGAAAATTCTTGAATGGCCAAGCCAGTCATCCAATTTAAATCTAATTGAGCATGCCTTTAAATATGATAAAGAGAAAACTTAAGGGGATAAGACCCTGAAATAAGCAGGGGCTAAAGATGGCTGCATTAGAGGCTTGACAGAGCATCACCAGTAGCTGCTGATGTCTATAAATCGCAGAATTCAAGCAGTCATTGCATGTAAGGGGTATGCAACAAAGTAATAAATATGACTATTTTAATATACTTTACCTGCCATTGCTATGTCCCAAACATTATGATGCCCTGAAATGGGGGACCATGCAGAAAACATGTTGTAATTTTTATATGGTATAACCAGAAATGTATGCAAATACCCTTAAAGTACTGTATACAATGTGTACTTTCATCATGCCTGAATTGTTTGATTTGTAGATAGATAGATAGATAGATACTTTATTAATCCCAATGGGAAATTCACATTCTTCAGCAGCAGCATACTGATACAATAAATAATATTAAATTAAAGAATGATAATAATACAGGTGAAAAAAAACAGACAATAACTATGTATAATGTTAAATATTAACGTTTACCCCCCCTGGTGGAATTAAAGAGTCGCATAGTTTGGGGGAGGAACGATCTCCTCAATCTGTCTGTGGAGCAGGACAGTGACAGCAGTCTGTCACTGAAGCTGTTCTTCTGTCTGGAGATGACATTATTTAGTGGATGCAGTGGATTCCCCATAATTGATAGGAGCCTGCTGAGCGCCCTTCGCTCTGCCACAGATGTTAAACTGTCCAGCTCCATGCCAACAATAGAGCTTGCCTTCCTCACCAGTTTGTCCAGGCGTGAGGCGTCTTTCCTCTTAATGCTGCCTCCCCAGCACACCACTGCGTAGAAGAGGGCGCTCGCCACAACTGTTTGATAGAACATCTGCAGCATCTTATTGCAGATGTTGAAGGAAGCCAGCCTTCTAAGGAAGTATAACCGGCTTTGTCCTTTCTTGCACAGCGCATCAGTATTGGCAGTCCAGTCTAATTTATCATCCAGCTGCACTCCCAGATATTTATAGGTCTGCACCATCTGCACACAGATGTAATATTTAACTGTGGTGCAGAGGGGTAAATCAAGGAAAAATTTGTGTCTCTCTCTCTCTCTCTCAAACATTATGGAGGGCAGTGTATTTTCTGTTTTTTTTTTCTTTCTAGTTTAGTACTGTTTTCCTCTAGGTGTTTTAAACTGGAAATCTAATCTCAAGTCAGGCACACTGTGAACAGGCTAAACCAGGGGTGTGCAAAGTCATTCCTGGAGGGCCGCAGTGGCCGCGGGTTTTTGTTCCAACCCAGTTGCTTAATTAGAAAATAATCCTTGCCAATAATTACATTTCATGGCTTGTTAGTGCTTTAACTCTGCTATTTCAAGTCATTCTCAAATCCTAGATTTTTTTTTTTCCATTCTAAAGATATCATCCAAATATTTTGAAGTGTAAAACGGATGGGTAATTCTCAGTCCTTTTTTCTCTTCTCTTTCCTTCCAAGTATTTAATTAAACCAAATAGTGCCTGATAAATACACACAGGCGTAAAGGGTAACAAGCAAAATGGATAACTGCTGGTTTCTTTTGTCATTTGCATCTTCTTGCTAATAAGGAGCAATTAAAAACCAAGAATGCAGCTGTTTAAGACTTAAATAAGCAATAAGGGTTCAAAATCTTAACGAGGAAGATAACTAAAATGAAGCAGAAGTGTTTCTAGAGCAATTTGTGCTTCTTATTAAGCAATTGGGTTGGAGCAAAAACCTGCAGCCACTGCGGCCCTCCAGGAATGACTTTGCACACCCCTGGGCTAAACGAACTGGAAGGAAGGGATACGATAATTATTGGAAGAGATCCAAATTATAGATGTTTCCAAATATAAGAACTTGACAACCCTGCAAAGAAATATTCTGGAGGACTAGAATTTGCTAGTCATACTTTAAAACAAAATGTGACAAAACAGTTATGTCCAAAGAGTCGCGTTTTGATTTTCCGAGTGTTGCCTAAAGTATGAAATTATCATAGAGATAGATTTATTAAAGGAGGTAGTGACAAAAATACAGTAATGAAAGAATATGATGCAGGAAGAATGCAATTTGCATTGGTAAAGAGACTACCACACTAGTAGTCAAATCCACAACCTTTCAACTCTCATATCTATATTACTAAACCACAGATTAATTTATGCACGGACGACGGACGCACCGACGCGCATGCGCACTGCGCCGGCGCCCCAGAGTCAAACCCAGCAGCTTCCCAGAGTCGGTAGGTGGCGCCCAAACACCACAACCTGTAAACTACACCTGATCTAATCCACTGTACCAGCAGTCAGTGTGTGTAAGTTGGAGTATGCTTCCTAACAGTAAACGACTTCTACCTAACGACACAGCCACAGAACAACAAAGACGAGACCGCATGGATAAAAACAATACACGGAGGCTCCTACGACGCGCTTCAGACACACCAGAAGCAAAGACGTCACAGCTCCACAATGAAAGAGCACAACTAACGGAAATACAAAACGAGCCCGTATGGATAAACACAATGAACAAACGCGCCCACAACACGCTTCTGACACAGCAGAGGCAAAGAAGTAACGGCTCCAAGTGGAAGGAGCTCAACGATTAGTAATGCAAACACGAACCCGTATGGCTATGACCTGTAAACGAGCCCGTATGGATAAAAACAATGAACGAAGGCGCCCACACAAAGAAACTGCTTTAGTACAAATAAGTTTATTTAATTAAATGAAAACTTTACCATGGCTACAACCTGTGAACTAAACCTGAGGTAAAGCGTGCACGCTAGGTTGTACAGCCGCCCAAACGCGACCGCCCAAACCACTACATATACCACGTTCGTTTAGTAATGTAGCCCTCCATGCCCGGATCCACTGCCATGGTCACTTCAGCACGCGAATCCACCGCCGTCAGCAACAGACTTCTCGCTGATGACACAGCCATAGAAAAACAAAAAAAGAGACTGCATGGATAAAAACAATAAACGAAGGCGCCTACAACTGAGTCACAGCTCCAAAAAGAAACCGCTTTAGTACAAATATGTTTATTTCATTAAATGAACTTTCCCAGGACGCACCCAACCTCCATGATATTTCATCCCTCCAAGTATCGGAGGGATCAGAAAGTGACTGCCATTCTTGTATTTGCGATTCTTTTGAGAATCGCGGGTTTGCTGGTTAAACCTATTACATCCTTTGTTTCATACCACCTTTGACAAAGTCAATTAGGTCATAACTATGTGTGCACAGTACAGCTGTCGGATCAAATGCCACTATTTGATACTACAAACAAAACATACTTTGACGCACAAGCTAAATATTGGTTAGCTGTTAACTTGACATATATTCCTAAAACAATGAATAATGGAAAAAATATCAAAGTAACCTTTACTATATAAGGGGAGGAGAGACAGAAACTGTGTTTTGTCCCAGATGTTACTCGTTGATCAGTCTGGCAATACCCAATGCAAAAGTATCAAGTGAGGTCCCAGACAACTGACATACCACCAACACTTTTTGGATTGTACTCTAAAATTTTGTTATGTTTGGTATTGATAAAATAGCAGCTTTCTGATAAACACTCCAACCAATTTTTAAAGAATTTTTCAGTATTGCTATGAATAAAGATATATACTAAATAAACTGTAGGAGAAATATTTACAGATCATTATAATGCAACATTTAACACATTCAGTTATATTACTTGTTAAACGTATAGATTTACAGTGCCTCAGTTTACATAAAAGATGAATGAGTGTTTACTTTGCATTTTCTGGCCTCTAAGGGCAAAAAAAATAATAGCTAAGAAATAAATACTAATGAATGAGTTTAACGCGTTAGAGCAACAGTAAGCAATTTTGTCTGGGTTTCTTATGTGAAATTCAAGCAATACAAAGCCTTCCCAGCTCTGCTTTCTCTTTGATGATGTCATCTTATGCACACAGAGAATCATATTTTTGTGAAAGGCTATGTTTTCAACTGCATCATCTCAGGAAATGCATAAGCCACAATAACTTTGTGCTTTATAAAAAACAGAAAAAAATAATATTAATAACAGTGTAAATATAAAAAAAGCATGTAAAATATAAACACACCTAGATTTTAGAAATATTTATTTTTAATATAATCATTGTAATCTTAAATTTTGGCTAATTTGACAGCCTTAGTGCATAGGCCCCAGAAGAACACATTCATGACTCCCTTCAAAAATAAATGGACAACAGATTTTAAAGCGAACACTCAGAAATTTTGTCAAAACATTTTTGAACAGAATTCATCCTATTTGTTTCCAAGAATAACTATCCTAATTAACTGACGGATAGCTGCACCGTAAACTATAAAAAGTGAATGGCCATACATGGAGAGGTCAAAAATTAATGCAATGAAGCTTTACATATATTTATTTATTTATTTGTTTCTCTTTTACAGTGGTAAGTAGTGGTCTCCAACTCCAGTTGTGGAGCATTATTGTGACTGCAGGTTTTCAGTCTGACCCTTTTCTTAATTAGTGATCAGTTTTTGCTACTGATTAACTACTTTTCCCTCTATTTTAATTGACCTTTAATTTAAGATTCAGTCCTATGAATTTCTTAATTTTTTCCTGAAACCACAGCCAAAAAACATGAAAAGTGAAGTGAGCCAACAGATGACCAGCTAAGTCGGGGATTCAGACTCTAACCAATATGAATGCAACTGGTTATTTAATTAGAAGCCAATTATTGTTAATTAAACCAGTTATTTAATTCCATGGCTTGTTGGTGTTCTCATTCTGCCACAGAAGACATTTCCAAAACGGCTACTTTTCATTTTGCTAAGAACACCATTAAAATGTTTTGTGGACCTGAGCAGATCAACATTACTGAGATCTTCACTTCTTTACTTTTAGATACCGAATGACAGACAAAGATTGCTGGTCATGTGTTTGCTTCTTTTGTATCTCATTATTGCTTGTCTTTTAATTACGAAAAAACTAAATAATTAAGGGGTCTAGTCTTAAATATGACCATTAAAATTAGGATAGAAGAGTTAATTAGCAGCAAAAACTTGTTAGGAAACTTGTAACCATTTTAAGAAAATGTTGACTCAAGCTACAGTTGCGCTTGAGGACCGGAGTTCAACATTTTGACCTAGATAGGTGCATTCCCACTACAGAGAACGTTAGGGGGGAAAAAAAGATGCAACCTCAGTTGTAGTGCTAGTGACAAAATGGTACACATGGTCCCACTGCAATATTTTATTTAAACCAATCCAAATAATTCAAGGAAATGATCTGTATAGGGGCGGCACGGTGGTGCAGTGGGTAGCGCTGCTGCCTCGCAGTTGGGAGACCTGGGGACCCGGGTTCGCTTCCCGGGTCCTCCCTGCGTGGAGTTTGCATGTTCTCCCCGTGTCTGCGTGGGTTTCCTCCGGGCGCTCCGGTTTCCTCCCACAGTCCAAAGACATGCTGGTTAGGTGGATTGGCGATTCTAAATTGGCCCTAGTGTATGCATGGTGTGTGGGTGTGTTTGTGTGTGTCCTGCGGTGGGATTGCTTCCTGCCTTGTGCCCTGTGTTGGCTGGGATTGGCTCCAGCAGACCCCCGTGACCCTGCGTTTGGATTCAGCGGGGGGTTGAAAATGGATGGATGGATGATCTGTATAAAATTGACTTATTCTGAATTTTTCCACATATGAGACACGTTTGATCTTTTCAGAGATGTGTGAACTAGGGCTGTTAGCTCAAATGTTAAAAATGTGTCATAACTCAAATTTATTTTAAAAATGTTTTATATTCAATGGCAAACCCTGGCATTCAATCGAAAAAAACAAACAAACTTCTGTTTGCATCATCTCACACTAATTGTGGCATTGTGTTACTCCAGACATGCCATGTAGGGTTGCTTTATTTTGCAGGTCTGTTTTTGTGCATCCCTTCCAGGATCAGGCTATGTATACTTTTAGCTGTTAGTTGTTATGTTACTTAGTAAAACTTACGGCCATAGTCCTTCACAATGTAGTTTAGGACAGTTTTCATTCACAGGCAGACTGGAGACTAGCATTCAAGGCAGAGATTCTGGGTGACCTGAAAGCACAGATGAAGGAAAAGGGACAATCCACAGAAAACGCTGCCAAGATACTCGGACAGAGCACAGGGGCTCGCAGGCAGACAAGGGTACGTGGTTGGCACGACGTGAGGCACAAGGATGGCAACACTTCCAGGGAGGAAGAGACAGCTCCAAAAGGAGACGCCGGTTGTGGGTCCAGCGAGAGAGGGAAGCCGCATGAAAGGACCAAGCAAAGCTGGCAGACGAGAAATGAGGCGTGCCTAGGTCAGAGCAACACAAGGAGCCCAGAGTGGAAAAAAAAAAGGAACGACGAAGAGACGCTGACAGGGATTCAATGTTTTGACACAACTTCTGTTGGGAAACAAGTGTCTGGTGAAAAGAGGGTATCCGTGGACAGTTGAACGATTAAGTGTTGGGTTAACACAGTACACAAACTGGACTCTGCACCACTAAAGGTTGTATCCTCCAATTCTTGTTTTTAACGGACTTTTAGAGTGTGGACTGTGTATTTTCCTTTTTAAAAAAAGGAAATTAATTCCTGATATGTTTAGGTTTTGTTATGTTTATTTATCTTTTTAATGTACCTTATATTGTCTTGTGTAATAGAACTTACTGTTGCTTTTTTCTGAAATTACTGTTGTGTCTTTCATTGTGTGTTTACTCACCGCCCAATTTAAAGAAACCTTTGTGCTATTATTGGTAAATTTCAGGAGTTCCCAGTCTCTTAATAAAACTAGGTGGCGTAGTTGGATATTTTAATGGTGACAAAGTTAAATTACCTGTAAGTGTGACAAGGCACCTGTGACATAATTTTGGCAAGATGGCATCGACATCTCACGAGGGAGCGAAGCGAGTGCAGAAAACAAAATACTCAGCAGACAATGTTTTGTGCATTATTACTAAGTCGGACTCTGATTTTTCAGAATCTGATTTTGTTGAGAGTGATCAGGAGATCGAACAAGAGAGTGAGGAACTGGCATCAGCTGATCGGGACAGCAGCCAATGCCGCCCCAGCTGAGCATAGTCGTGCAGCCGATGCACCTATGGCAAGGTTCATGTAGGAGGAATACCTAGACATTGATCCAAGGGAGCCAAACTGGCTACCGGACTTCACAAGACAGTATGGCTTGCTGTTGGACTCGACAGATTACCAGCCGCTGGACTACTTCAGGCTGTTCTTTCCTGAAGCTGTCTTTCAGCTACTGTCAGACGAGACAAACAGGTATACAGAGCAATTTTTTGAATCGAGGGCTGTGCTTGTACCGCATTCTCGTTTTTCAAACTGGAAACCCACAACAAAACATGAGATGAAAGGCTTTGTGGCATTACAAATATAGATGGGACTAGACTGGCGATATAACTTCAGGGAGCATTGGTCCAAAGGTACTTTGTCACCTGGTGGCTTTGGACAGGTTATGCCGCGTGATGATAGGTACATGCTGCTGCAAAGTGACTGTGAGCAACTGAGCTTCATAAATTCTGACACTAGTGATGAGGAGTTCTTGGGGATTCCATAAAACTAGAAGAGTGCTTGAACCTTAAAGTCTCTCCTTATTTGTTAATGACAGTGATGATGTTTCTTAATACCGCTGTTGAATTTACATGGTTGAAATATTATTCTGCTATATTTTATTAAACATATTAGTACACCATTTGGTTCAGATTTTTTTTCTTGTTTTCCTCCTCTAAACCTAGGTGCGTCTAATGGTCAGGTGCGTCTTATGGTGCAAAAAATATGGTACTTAAATATCATGACAATGCAACAGTTACTTCACTCATGAGAAAAGAATAGGCTCACAGTGTTTCAGTTTACATAGAAAAGAGATGGAGAATTCCCTTACATAGTCTTGTCTAAAGAACCAAAAAAAATGTGTAGCTTGGGAAAAATAAAATAATGGCTACGTGTAGTATGTTTGTCTGGTGTTTATATGTGCACCACAGGCCGTTATAAGTGTTTCTGGTTCTAGTTTCTTTATTATCACTTTGAGGACACAAACAAACTCATTTTTTGAAGGGTTCTCTTTTTCAAAAATCACTTTGTTTGAAAACTGCAGTGTTCATTCACCAGTGTACAAGTAAAATGTGTTTCATGCTTTGCAGACTCACCTCTAGTAAGGAAAACAAATGTAATAATAATAATAATAAAAGTAGTGCATTGCCAGTATTGCTCTTGCTTACCATCATGAGCTTGTGAATTTGCAGATGGTTTTGAACTTCACAAAACAATTAATGCAGCCCAATTTTTAGATTTAAAAAAAATGTTTTTATACACACACAGACAAAGATATATACATTACACATACATACATTTACACACCCCATTACTATGGCATACTGAGTCATAGAAAAGAACATCGCACTAAGCATATACTACTTTTTCATTTCAAAAGCTTTGCTTTAGTGAAGAACAACATTTTTACTTTAGTTAAAGGTTTCATTTGGGATAATGTTTCTATAATGTAAGATTAGGCAGCTTTTCACCAGCTCCACGATTAGTTCACTATAAAGTTTAAAACCGTTTGTTTGTTTCAATAGCCTCTCTCTCATGCACTGTTCAAATTCATTTGTCTAAAGAGGAATTCTCATAGGAGTTCAGACTCAAATGAAAAGGTTTAGAAATGTTTTTTCTCTGTCCTTATCTTCTTAGATGTAGTTTACCACCCTCTTCAACACAGGTGGAATATGGGGTGGGAATCACTACCCCTCCTATCTTCAGAGCATAAGCAATACATATTGACCCTCCACCGGCACTATATGGAAAGTGAACCAGTCAGTCACACTAGAAAAAGCTTTCTAAGCTTGTGTATATTGTTTCACAACTGATGGGAGATACAGAAAAAGAGGACAAAACAATAATAAATGCAGCAAGTAAAAAATCATACAAGCAGAAAAGTTGTTTTTCAAAAGAGTATATTTGAGTCACCAAGCATCACTAGCTGTTAGTTCCTACATAGGCTGCTTAGAGGAGAAGGGTGAGTCGTGGTCGTCAATCTGATTTGTTTGTTTTGATTAATTTTGTACCTGCTGAACACATTCGGGGTTAATGTATATGCACACTTATATCAGATTTGGGTCATT
Organism: Erpetoichthys calabaricus; assembly: GCF_900747795.2. Classification (NCBI taxonomy): domain Eukaryota; kingdom Metazoa; phylum Chordata; class Cladistia; order Polypteriformes; family Polypteridae; genus Erpetoichthys; species Erpetoichthys calabaricus. The sequence continues at coordinate 169,577,846 of NC_041395.2, read as the reverse complement.
TGAAAAAGTTTATTTGAACAACTTGACAACAAAAAAATAGAACCAAATATCACACCGGAATCACTCTTCAACTGCACTGTGAATGTAGCTTGTGTGTCTCAAGTTGTTAAAACACAAGTCATAAGAAAGAATAATCATTCAAGAAACACTCCTCTATAAACATTACTTGGTGGTATAACAGTGTTCATTTACAAAGTATTTGCATGAAATCACAAGACTTTATAGCTAATATTTTATTACTATTGAATCACTTTTGTTTAAATATTTATTGTAATAATTCCTATTCTTGCATTCAATCACACTGTCGAATGAAGGAAAAAAAATGTGATTCTGAGAGATACTATTCCATTCTTTAATGATGCAAATTTAAATAAAATAATTAACTGTGACTTGTGCAGTGACATCCATATTACTAACCGAGAATGGTAAACCGGAAGGCACGGACCCAGGTACACGGCGATGGACGCAGGAGACATAGTGTGCAGGCGCCTACAGCACACAGAAAAGAGGATTCTGCACTGCACCCCAGAGTCAAACGGAAGACACTACGGGGTCCGCAAAGGTCCACAAAGATAGTACGGAAGGCGCGAGAAAGTACGAAAGGCACATGCGCCTACAACGCGCTTCTGAACTAAACGTCCACACTACACAGCATGGTCCGGGTGATAAGAATAAACGAACTCTCCGTATTAAACGTTCAGCATCCTCACACGTCCAAACCATATAGCATATGTGAATCACATTACAGTGATGCATTATTAACAGTACAACCACAGAAAACGCTCCGTATTAACAGTAAGTGCAATTATCCATATTACTAACGGTAGACAACGGATAACTAATGGAGTCACGGTCACGGCTCCAAAACGATCCAGCTCAACTAACGGAGCTACAAAAACGAGCCCGCATAGATAAAATCATTAAACGTAGGTGCCTACAACGCGCGTCTGAAACCTTCAAAGCTAAACTGTCTCGGCTCCAAAACCAAACAGCTCGACTAACGGAGCTACAAACACGAGCCCGCATGGACAAATACAATGAACACAGGCGCCTACAACGTGCATCTGATACTGCGGAAGCAAAGCAGGCACGGGTTCAAAACTAAACACCATAACTGATGGAGATACACACACAAGCCCGCCTGGATAAAACCAATGAACGCAGGCGCCTACAACGCGCGTCTGAAATGCCGCAAGCAAAGCAGGCACAGCTCCAAAACGAAAGAGCTCGACTAACGGGGCTACAAACACGAGCCCATCTGTATAAAAACAATGAACGCAGGCGCCTACAACGCGCTTCTCAAACAACGCAACCAAAGAAGTCACGGCTCCAAAACGAAACATCTCAACTGACAGACATACAGAAACGAGCCCGCCTGAATACAATTAATGAACGCAGGCGCCTACAACGCGACTCTCAAATAGCAGAGGCAATACATCAACGGCAAAGAAAGGAACGACAAACAGCCGCTAAACAATTCCGCCAATTAGCTGACAATGCATTCTGTAATGAGTCCACTATTAATAGGATTAATGAATATCATTTGCTGTCATTGTCATTCACTTAACTTCCCTGAAGAAACAACTGGCACTACAACTAATGAGTTTACACGTTGTTGTCAAAAGGGTCATGTTAGACTGCCTCCTTTAGATGACTTTCCTGAATATCTACGGAAGCTTCTAACTAACAATGTACCCGAAAGTAAAAACTTTATGGACTGCATTGGATCCTACAATAGTTCATTTCCTTTTGCATCGACCGGGGTAAATATCAGGCCACCAGCTGGCAATGGCAGACCCTTCCTGAAAACAAGCAATACACAGAGCTGATAATGAGAAACGTCGCTGAAGTCATAAACGGTCACCCATTAGCTAAGTCTAAAAAAGTACTTACAGGATCACATTCTAACAATACTGTTTTGATTCCTATAGTTGACGTTCCAAGTTCTTACCTGGAATTACCTTTTACACTTAAACGACACCAATTTCCCATTAAACCTGCATTTGCCATGACGATCAACAAATCCCAAGGACAAACCATGGACAGAGTTGGCATATACCTCTCTGAGCCTGTACTTGGACATGGACAACTTTATGTAGCCTTCTCAAGAGTTCGGCGTTCATCTGACATTAAAGTTAAAGTTGTAGATACTCCATACCAAGGAAAACTCATTCAAGGACAACACACCATCTTTACTACAAATGTTGTGTATAAAGAAATATTCCAATATATCTTTCTAATTTGCCATGCTATGGGTTCTTTACTTCCTTTGTTCATCATCTATACCTTTACACTCCAATATATCTCATACATACATCAATGTATTTCGGGCTACCCAACACCAGGGGTTGGCGAGCGAAGCGAGCAGGGGGCAAAGCCCCCTAGTTTTAAAATAACCTATCACTCTCTTTAAAGCAGAAAGGCTTGGAAATCACAGTAGTCGTAGTGAATGTATATGCAATGGTTACCTACTATTACCAGTCTATTACTTTAGCTCTGAGTATTAAACTGAAAGACACAGATATGTACTGGCAATTTTTAAAAACTGGCAACTAAAAAGTAACAAAAACAAGTATGGTAAGCAAAAACTGAAAAAGTGTTCAAAATGACTATTTCCAAAATTCTTTTAAAAAATATGAACATCTGGTTAGGATTAGTTTCAAAGTCAAAATCCAAAATTGATCAAATCAAAATCTCTTCCACCAATCCATGAAGAGTTATGTACAGTTCTTTATTAAAAAAAAAAAAAAAGCAATACAGGTAATGTATTTGTCCCACACTAAAGATGCTGTGTCACAGGGAGATGTGCAGACCCAATCCATTAATTTCAGAAATAATTAAAGAGGAGGTAACACAAAACAGTGATCTCTAAACTTCTGACAGCTGTGAATAAGGAACTGCTCCTCGCTCAGCAGTCAATGCCGACACACAGGAAAGACCAGACACTCCACATGTTTTCATCCACGTTTCTGGAGTTGAAACTTCCACAGAGTCTGGCCAATTTATGTCCAATAAAGTGTTTAAAATAAACATTATTTTTAGATTCCCGGTGATGTATTTTGTTTCTTTGTTTTTCCTCTAACGGCCATGAGCTATTTTATCCCGTTCTTTCCGGCAGTGGTTGCTTCTTAACAGGCTGACTGAAGATTTAAACCGTCAACATTTGGGCAAACGTCTACAGGTAAAATTGAATCCCATCACCTAAATACCTTCCATTTGATGGTGTAGTTCACATTCTTTACCCACAAACGTGAAACACGATTCAGGGCGAACAACACCCGGTTTCCTCTGGCGTAAATGCTAATGAACCCCGTGTCACTTACTGGCACCTGTTAGATCATCTTGTTTCCCATTTTTGTGAAAAATGCTCGGAAGGGGCTTCCAAAAAGTGCAGAGGGTCGTCTGCGTTGATTTTCCAGTATGCTTCTCGAATGCCACGCCGACTTCATAACGAAGGCTACCTTCAACTTTCTAAGTAAAAAGTTGGATGCCACTGTGCCCACTGCTCCAGACAGGGTTATCAGTCGGGAGAACGAACTGTTAACTATAGTTAAACACGAGCTTCCTGAAAGCAGAAAAACTTGTGGACTTGTGACTTTTTATATTATCTTGAGTGACACCGGATTCCCTGATGGATAACAACCGAGTGCACCTATCCTCAAACATTCCATGTGTCAGTCAGATAAACATTTGGAGCACATGCAAACTGACACAGACATCACTCTGCCAGAACTTTTTTTGCCTTATGCCACTTATGGAAACCGATGTTCTCTCATGACAACTACGGGCAATGTAAAACAAACTACTCTGACATGTGAGTCGATTTCAACCCCTCCCTCCAGAACTCTGCGAGCGGCCTGACCTGTCCATCGGTGTTTCGTGCACCACCTAAGCTACTCTTCGTTCTTCCACTCTCGCCTTTCAAAGCAATCGAGACCGCTGCTGTGGGGCCAACTCGCCATGCGGAGCCCAAACCAATTGGCAGTCGCCACAGTTTCACTGGGCATCACACGGGATAAAACCGAATGCTTCCAGAGCTATCACTCTTTTGGTCAAAAAATTCTGTAAAAGTAATTTTCCCTTACCTCTGCGTCGCTGACAGTGCAAGTTCCTATACGAGCTCTCTGTCTCTCTTCGTAACCAAAACAAGATGGCTGCGCCTCGTCACGTGACCAGATATAACCCACTTGGGACCCGGATGGCTTTGGATTAGTGGCGGCCGACTCAAGCTATTTGCCACACCGTCAGGGGGCTCTGCAGATGCTTCTCTACCTGATCGCTTTGTCGATCAATCAGGACACCTGGCACATATTATAATCGCGATTTGGCACTGCATATGAGGGTACACAAATTGTTTTACATTTTTAAACTGTCTTTGCTAAAACGGTATTTGATTTCTTTCTCTCTCGTGTTTTTAGCTTTTGGCTTGGAGTAGCGTTTGTTGGCCGAAACCGTGGTAGCATACTCAACCTCTCTGCGTGGCTCTAAACCTTCAATGTTCAAACTGCCAAATGTATAAATGATTTTATTTGATGTCAATTGTTGGGGGAAAAAGGGCTGCATATAAGTTTCTCTGCCTCAATGATTTCTCGTTCTGTTGCTTTTTTTTTCACTTACTCTTGTTGATTTTAGGCCCGTATGTCTGATCACGGATAGACGTTACATATTTTTTGGATTCATTGTGTATGTAGCACATCATTCTAAAGCTTTTACAAACTAATACCATGTAGTCTATAATGCAGTTGTTTCAAAATTCATATGGTTGGGGCAACACTTTAACCTCCACTCAATTTCAAAGTTTTTTTATGTGATTTACAGTTTGCCGCTTGTATGATTGTCACTTTTTCCCAGTCTCAACAGTAATCATATTCATTATTTAAGTTTAAATAATTGCGTGCATTAGAATTATTTATAAACATTTTTGAAATCACTTCTGATATTTTTTTTGCGGGTTCCCCACATATAATTTTGACTTATCTTGATGCCTAGTTATTCAAGCTTCCTAGACCTGAAAAATCCTTATTTTTTTGGCCATGTTTGAACCATATTCTGTGCAGGAAAGCAAACCCTTAGGATAAACAGTAAACCAACAGGTGTCTACAGCAAAAATGTGAATTGAAGTTGTACATGCCCAGGGGTTGACCCCCTAATGGGATGCAAAGGGACAAAATTATTTCATTTCGCAAAACTTGGGGATCGGTGTTATTGGCATATGGAGAGTTGTTTTATGCTATTTTGAGGTTGCTGATTATGAATGTAATAATTTTGCTGACATTTGATTTATAACCAGCAGTCCTAGCCATCTAAGAGCCACTCTCAAAATGTTAAAAATTACAAATTTAAAATATAAGCATGTTGGTGTATCATTTTAAACTATGTTAATGCCATTGATAATGAAAATGATGTTATCTTTGATTTTTGATCTAGCCCTACACAGACCTCTATCAAAGGGTGAAAAATTAAAAATTTTTGTTACAGTCAAGAATAATTTACACTATAACCATTTAATTTGAAGCACACATTTTAATATTTCAGATATTTAACATTGTTATTCTATTTTATTATGTACTTCTGTCAAATGAAGTAAATTATTACATTTGTTATGAACACCCCAAATTAAGGTAGCTTGACATAATTCAAACTGTTTGTGTTCATAAGAATTACTTACGAATGCTTTGAAATCATTGTTCATTTTTTTAAGATATGTCAAAATACCCTACTGGCTTAAATTTTTGGTAAATCATTTCTGATGTATTTTTTCCAGTTTCAGTTTACTACATGTTCTGCATATACAGTAACTCCATCTAGATGTTGGAATTTCAGTGTTTTTGACCAGGATTGTTTTGTTTTTGGGCTCTCGTTGTTCAAATGTCAGTTTTATGGAATCCTATGTCCACTTTTTTATACCATTCCTACTTTTTTCTACTTCTTTGTTTGAGCATCACTTTTTTCATTTCTAATTTTTCTGTTTTTATGAGCAGGCACCATCTGTTATTCTGTCAAGATTTCAGCTCATCAAAGTTTTTAATCTTCATTTTATGATCTAACAAAATAAATATGAGACAGGGTTAAGAAAAAAAATGATTTTAGCAACCTCTCTGGAGCATTTCTGTGTAGGTTAGTAGTCCCTGCCCTACACATACAGTATGGCTTATACTGGGTTTTATATGTGTTTAAAAAAAAAAAATAATAACAATTGATTAGTACAACATGCCTTATCAAGCTCTACAGACCTTTGTGGTTTGCATTATCAAGCACATCTGCTCATGTTCTTTATCCCATTTGGGGTTAAGGAGAAACTAACTGCTTTTTCTCTCAGCAGTAGGCAGCCTGCTTCATCTCTTGCTGTTACAACAGCATACATGTTTTGCTGGATATACAGTATTTACTATTACATCAGCCACTTGGTTTTCTCATTTGTTGCATGAGTTGTCAGTTTAGTAAATTAAATGATAATTCAAGTGTTAAATCGATGAGATTGGTTCCTGTAAGTTTTATTACATCTCAAATCAGTATATTTGGATCAGTCTGGTTAAAGAAAAGTTAAGAGGGGGAGGGTGTAAAATAAAATGTGACAGTATAATGGTAAGAATTTTGAAATGGAAAATTAAAATTGAGCCTCTCTGAAGAAAGTTATACTACCTCATCTCCCACTTCTTTCCTTACTTCAGGAAAACACATTTTGATACCGTAAAATTACTTATATTTGCATGTAGAGCACTGAGTGAAAGGTTTTTGCTAGTAAAGTGTTCAGCCATCTGTGTCTTTTATAGTATGATGTTGTCATGTTAGTCCCAAGAGATGAGCCTCACCAAGAGGTGAGATGGCTCTTACACTTAACTGGGTTGAGGAAGAGAGATGACAGGGAGACCAATGTGAAGGTGTAAAAGGGAGTATATGTAATATTTTGAGGTGGGAAAGTGGGCAAGACATCTCAATTGATGGGGTCTATGTTCTTGTTTGGATAGCCCAGAAATGCATCAATGATTTTTTCTCTGTTTACTCTCATCCATTCTTTAGGTTTACTTTGTTGAATAAATGGTTATTTTTGCATAGGTAGAGGGACGCTATAAGATTGTCTTGTCTTATTCACAGTAAACTTAGCATTCTTCTGGAGTAGTTTTGCTGTACAAAAACATTAAATTTTTTAACCAGCAAGTACATTTTCACTTTTACAAAAAAAACTATTTCTTTTATATATGCAAGTTTTCAGTTGCACTAGCACACTAGCTGTTTTTACTAAAACTGTGCCCTGAACATTTTAGTTTTGGAAGTGTTTTATTTTCTATATAGACCATACTGACAAAAACCCGATTAAGCAGGTTTGAAGATGGATGGAGAAATGATTATACTGTATATGAAATCTTCAACAGAGCTATTTTCTATATTATATATTTTAGCATGACACTGCTGTCTGCAACTCTTCTAAATTAAGTTGTGCATGATTGTTTAAACAATTCTTTGATTTGATGTTGTTGTATTTATTGTTATATTACATCCAAGGCCACATTATAAATGTTCAGTGTTACATTATGTGAAGTGGAATGTTGTCCTTTCTTTCAAAATTTGTACAAATGGTGATATCTGTTGATGTTTTCAGCAGGTTTCCACAACATCCTATTCACTATGACAGTGTCATGTAGAGTAGCTAAAGGCAAGAGTTAAAATATAGAAGCTGAACACAGAAGAAGTGGAAAGAAAATGTTAAATCATCATGGCTAGTTTTCATAATCTGGGAATGTATGGACATGCTGTGTCAGATAAAAGTGCATTTGTACTGATAATGTTTTGCTGACTTTTGTGTGCCTCTCGTTTTTGGACTCTTTAGCTGTAATTAAATACCACTAAATGGTTACTTGGAATGAATAGAGAGTTTCAGAATTGCAGACATCCTAGCAAAGAAATAAATGGTCACTACATCATTTTTAAAAGATTTATATATGTTGTGTGCAAAATCAGCAATTTATGACAACTATAAATGTATCATTAGTGTTTAGAAATTATTCATTTGTGGACCTGTGTCATTATTAGGATACTATTAAGCAAGCAAACTGCACCAATAGTGGTGTATGATTTATCTAACTTACTTATAAATGTAAATCTCACACATTTGCTATTCTGTAAATGCAGAATAATACAAGAAAAATGACCAGCTAATTAACCAATAAGATCAATTAGAGATGAAAATGGTCGGAACAAAAGCGTACAGCTACAGTGCTCCCCTGGGACTGGGATTGGAAAGCACCATTCTGGACAGAACTAAAATGAAAAAGAAATAACCAGGTAATAAATACTCACTATAGTATCTGCTCAATCGCATGTCTTAGGTTGTGTTTGTAAATAATGACACATGATATTCGTAAGCCTTTCCCCTTTGATACATTTTAGATTTTGTTTCATTATAATCAGATATAATTATAGACTATCATAATAAAATGTAAAGATATGAAGAAAGATAAGGAATAAGATAAAAGAAAAGGAGGGAATTTATAATAGAAGAAGCTTCTGTATATGGCCTCTTCTCTGTAGTCATTTCCTGTGACAAAAATGGTGTGGCGCTTGTCAAAATTCTGTTTTTAATAAAGATGACAAAACCATTGGTCTGTAATAATTTTAGAAATTACAGCTTTTATTTGCATGCACTCGTTACAAATGTGCAGTTATCTGCATACAAACAGGTTAAAAATGACAAATCTTTTAACATTCAGGTAATCCTCAAAGCAAATGTAAAAACACATAAAAAATGTGATGCAATCATATCCTAAACTCATTGTTCCCCATTCTTTTCAGTTTTTGCTTGTTTGCTTATTTATGCAAGGCATTTTATTCTTACCAAGCTTCTCTGTTTTCTATCTAGTTGTTATTGAGAATGTGAATTGATTGCTGATCTCCCAGCCCTCTTGCATGTCTTTGTACAAATTCAAAAATGTGGAAATTCAGCCCTGTGCCAGTTTTCTTATCAAATACAAATCCAAGCATGAATCCGGTGTCAGTACAAATTTATGTCAAATACCAGTCTCCTGGCAGTCAAGAGGTCAATTCACATGTACATGAAGTTAAAATCAGAAACATTTAGAGACCATAGTTTCAATAAGAAAGAACACATTTTCAAAAATCAAAGCTAGTAATACTAAGATAATTTGACATGGAGGCCTGTATGTTTATTTTTTCCACACCTTTGACTTACCCAAAGAATGCACCCTGCATAGGGCCCAGGTTTTATAAATAGCAAGAATACATAAACAATATGTGGCAGAACAACTTTGTTTGCTTTGAGAGAGAGAGAGTTGTCATACAAAAGTATTTTTGAATCAATGTGCAATGCTTCTAATTTTCCTGCCATTCATTTTCTGAGACCAGTTTTTCTACAGAGGTTTGTGTATAGCTGTAACCAACCCATGTAAAATCAAGTGCAAAGAAACAACCAACCCCTAATAAGATACCAGTTCATCACAGGGAACACACACCTCCATCCTGTCACATCAGACATTTTAGAGTCACGAATCAACCAGATTGGAAATGTGGGAGGAAACCAAAATACCCAGTAAGAAAGCCTATCCAGATACTGGCAGATAGTGCAAACTCCAATCACACTGCACCTGGGTCAGGATTCAAGTTTCTTAGAGCTGAATGGTAAAAATACTAACCATAGTGCTAAAGTTTGAAATTGAAATTGATTCATTACAAGCTTAACATTAAGAACATTATGAGTGGCAAAGCTCACAGCACATGGACATGAAAACAAGATACAGGTGGCACGGTGGTAGTGCTGCTGCTTTGCAGTAAGGAGACTGTGGAAGATTGTGGGTTCGCTTCCCGGTTCCTCCCTGTGTGGATAGCGCTTTGAGTACTGAGAAAAGCGCTATATAAATGTAATGAATTATTATTATTTATTATTATACAAACTCTACACAGGTTACCTTAGCCTTGAATCTGGCTACCTCATGCACAACAGTTCCATTAATGCAAATAAATAGACTTTTATTCCTTTCTGAAACAAAGGTTTTTTGTCATTTTAACTCTGTAAACTATGCTCTGTTGCATTATTTCCTATGAATATTACTTATTGCAGCATATTCATAACTGAATGCTACTGTATAATTGGACAGGGGACACATTTATTAGTGCCATCCTTAGGTTAAGAGCTTAGCTCCCATGTTTTAGTATCAGGCCCTGGTTATGGTTCTTTACCTTACTAGTACATTAACTGGATAAGCTAAAGTAGCATGCCTCATGTTGCCAAGCCAAATAGATATGTCTTATGGACACAGACTACTCTGGTATCAGTAATACTGACAGCATAATATATTCTAATGGAGACTGTCTTTATTATAGAATATGTAAACTATATGTTATAATAACTTTCAAATTACATAAATATTTATATACTTTAAAAACACTTTACTTTAGAAATATATTTTAGAATCTTAAATGTTTATTTTTCTGTGAGAAAATACTACATCTAAAATTAAGTTACAAAATGTTCACTGTTCAATGTAAAGCATAATACAGAAAGCAGAATTTGCATTATAAGCTATCCATCTATCAATCCATCCATTTTCTATAGTCAATTTTATTACAAGGTAATGGGAAGCTGCAATCTGTCGTCCTAGCACTTGAAGCTACCAAAAACAAATTGTGGACAGGGTGCCAGGTCATAGCATACACACCTGGACACCCTCTAACATTTAAAAAAAATACTATAATTATTTAGTTTAGCCAGAGATGGTTTTATCTGTTTTTTTAATGATACTTGGTATTTTAATATACAATTCGAAGTACAACTACAGGTAGGGGCTGGCTTAGGACAGAGGCTTCAAGTTCAGTTGTGTGCCTCCCATGGCGGCAAGGTTTCTTCTCCACCAATTTCTGCTTTTAATTGGACTCCTCCATTATAAAAGCAAATTTCTTGTGCTAAAGGATTACTAGGCAATTCATTCTTTTTATAATGCTGTTAATATGTGTTCCTTTTTAAGGCTCAGTTTATTGAAAACTGTTTCTTGCTAATAACTATACAAGTGGCTAACATTGAAGCAGCTTCTGCCCCCTGGAATTCAGTATCATTTGCACCTGCGTCTCATCATTAATTGTCAGTATTCAGATAAAATTAAGAGGTAAAACTCCACAGAAAAAAGTGAATCAAAAAGAAAATGACAAAATGGAGTTAATTATTTAAAGCTGTAGCAAACCTTTTCATATTATAAATGTAAATCTCTTATTGAATGTTTCTAAATGCAAACTGTGAAAAGAAATAAACGGCCTGCAAATTAAACAATGAGAGTAACTAAACATAAACATGATTTACTAGGTGTGATACTGGTTGAGATGAAAGTCTGCAGCCAAAGTTGGGGGCACCAGGACTGAACTTGAGAACCCCTGTGTTAAGAGGATTCAAATTACACTTTTATGTCATTTTTTTGTTCAACTATTTTGGTTTTGTCCGAGGTACTTGGAGAGTCCGCCAGTTGTCAGCCAGACCTTCTTGACTCCCTGAACTTTGGCCCTCCTTCAGCTGACATGCATTGGCTACATGACAGTAAATCCGAAACTGATGAAGAAAGTGAAGCGAATATGCCAGTGAACTAAGTGCACCCATAACCAACATATTTCAATGAATTATTATTATTATTATTAATGACTTGAAAACCCAATCCACACATGAACACCTAACCTGCATATGTTCAGACTGGAATATCTCTCATCTTGACACGTTTCGCTGTCATTTTGGGTGTTTCATAATGATTTATACCCTGAATATAATACCTGAGTTCTAGGAAAAAGGGAATCCGTCAACCTGAAAATCAAAGGATAAGCAGCCCATAAGAGGGAAAAAATTACAAAACTACCACTCAAGCTCTGCATTAGAATTTTAAATTTTGGTCCTGTCTGGCGAAGTAAAGCAAATACTGGCACAAAAAAAGTGTGATGGTGGGAGAGGGGGAATGGACTCGGGCTGTATTCCTCAGCCAGTCAGCATAGCCCTAGCTTTCTTCCATTTAGAGTGATGCTTTGGCTGCAAGTATCACATTCCTGGCTTATCCACAATGAATAACAATAACATGGGAGGAAAAATAAAAAAGCAGTAACTCTCTTTGTCCATACACTTCCTTTATATTCTTTTTTCATACGGGATGATGGATTATAGCAAGTCTTTAGATCTTTTATTACACCTGCAGCAGTTACAAGGGATAACACATTTTTTTTCTTCTTAAAATAATATACTTGATTGCTTTGTAAAGGGTGTTATAATGGTGTGTTCTGTTAAAGGCACAATATAAAATAAGGACTGAATCATTGACTATTACATATGGTCCCTATCCAGCTGCCAGGCCGTGAAGACAGTGTCACTCAGCTGGCCATGCTCAATTGTCTAGAATTACACTAGACGCTCAATGACTGACTTGAGCCACATGTCCACACTGAATAGGTCGGCAGTGCAGCAGTGATGAGATGGGTGAGTTGGGGTTACATCTTCTCAAATCTTGGGGTCAGCACATCACAAGGGCCCCCTAGAACTCAGGGCGTGAAGGCTGACTGCAGCTCCTTGAAAGCAGCCCTTCGCTGTTTCTTCTCCAGCTCTAGCCTCCTTCTCTCCTCCTTCTCTGCTTTGATTTCCTCCTCAAATTTACTGCCAATAGCCAAAGCTTGAACCTGTATAAATGACAAATAAGTGAAAAAAATTACAAAACCAGGAAGTCAGACTCATCTGTCCATCCACTTTTTGGTATCAGAGTTTGGATTTATTGTGCCTGTAAATAATAACACAGCATACCTCAGTAGTTTCTGAAACAGTACTATTTTGCAATATAAAGATTCTAGCAGATATTTCACTGTGGGTTGCTGGGGGCTCCATGACTGAACTTGAAAAACCCTATGCTAAGAGGATTCACCCCCCACTGTGGGTATTTATTATTTAAAAAATGTATAGATATGTAAATTGCTTAGAAAGAAAATGGTGATATCTCCTTTGGTAAATGATACTCATTTATGATAGTGAATTATGTTAAATGAGGGTTAAGCAGGTTGGAGAATATTACATTATTTTACTAGCTTTTTATTAATTTTAATATGCACTTCTGTGACAAACTCCAAGGGTCGGTCACTGCATTTGTGAAGTATACATAGGCTCCCCTTGTCCATGGGAGCTTTCTCCCTTTACTCCATTTCCTTTCCTCATCCCAAAGATGTGTATGTTAGGCTACTTGGCAGCTTTAAAGTGTGACTGTTGACATGTATGCAGATACTGGCATCCTGTCTAGGGTTAGTCGTACCTTTTATACAATTGTGTTGTTTAGTTATATAGGGACATTAGGCAAAACATCAAATTAATTTTTAGGTCTACTGATTCAATTTATTCTGTATATTTACGGGAGGCGAATGTAATATGGTTGTTAATAGGAGTGCATGGAGAAATCCTCTCACAGACATGAGCAGCACATGTAAACTCCACATAGGCAGAGACTGGGCTGTGATTTGAACCCAGTACCTTAGAGGTGTGAAGCTACAACAATGCAAACCCCATTGTCTTTGGACGATAATGTCAAATGACAAGCACTTTCTGAAGGTTGATTCTTCTCTTGTACCCATTGCTACTGGGAGAGGTCTGCACCCTTTTGTTTACAAAATAAATCGGTAATGTTTTTAGATAATGAAATACTTTATTCATTGTTGTATTGTTCATTTGTATCCATTGCTGTATTATTTTCTTAAGCAGCATATTTAACTATTTTACTACACATAATAAGCACAGTGGGAAGTGTTGTCACTTTCCTAGCACTTGAATCCTGATTTGATCCTTAGGGTTTCTTTTCATGGAGAAAATTGCAAATGAGTGACCCTAGTCCATATGGGTTAGCAAGTCCTTGTTGAACTTGTTGAAAAGTTTAGAGGTAGAGGTAGAGGTTTGTCCCTGGCGATTTAATGAGATAAGTTCAAGAGCTTTAATTGCTGCAATGAGCACATGCTGCAGTACTTTCCATTCAAATCTCAAGAAATTACAGGTTCACAAAAACCAAACACGACATCCAGAAACATTTTCTTAAGCTGAATTTTGTAATGCAGTTAAAATTAGGCTTGTTTCATAAACTTATGTTTCCCTAACAGTGGAAGAAAAGTAAAAAAAAAAAAATGGATTTTTCATACAATGCCATTCTGTTATATTTACCTCTGTAAATAAATCAACATAGTCAAACAGCTTTTACCTTATGCAGTGGATTCCTGCTCTACAGTTATTTAAATTTATTCTGCATTTGTAACACTGATGGTTTAAATGACTGGAGCAGGTTTACAATGTCAGTCAGAGACTGGGATAAAAAGGGTGGCTTTGTAGTATAAAATCCAGGCCTTGAGGTTAGGCTTCACAAACATAATTCACAAATTTTCTTTTCCATAAGGTCTTTCCCAACAATATGGAGGCTTAGGACAAGAATGTGGTTAATCCATAAATGTATAAGGTTTTGTTACACATTTTTGGGATACTGTTTGTAAAGCGGTGCACTCTTTTTGGTAGTGTGCCTTCCTACATTAAGGAGATGCCCAATATAAACATGGTATCTTATTTCTAATATGCATTTTGGTGTACAATATGGCAAATATCAAATTTGTGTGACATATTTTCAGTGTAAACAGCGAATGTCCAACTTATATGTCAGTTGTCCAGTTCAAATGTCAAATTTCCAGGCTATATAGAGTATTTTTCACTTGTATATGTCAAATATCTATCTAAATTGGAAATGTCTCACTTATATGGAAAATGTCTCCCTATGTCAGATATCCATAAATGGAAGATTATTCTGTATATTCACATGAAATGAACGTAATGTGCTTCTATTAGGGGTGTAATGATTCTCCAAATCCTTGGTTTGGTTCAGACTTTGATTTTTAATCCACAGTTCGATTCATGCCTCATTTTTTTGTTTTTACACAAAAAAAACAATAAAGAGAGCAACAAAGTACATTGTACATTAACCTAACTCACATAAATTAACTATAGATAGATAGATAGATTCACTTAAGGCAAGTTTAAGCAAGCAAAAATAAATTAAAAAAATAAAAACCCAGTCAGAAATAAACAGTGGTGCATTCAGTTAACCACACATTTTTGTGAAAATGCTTCGATTATGTTTTATGAAGAAGTTATCTGTTGTTAACGTCAGATGCAATGGCAGATTTGACATCTATCTCAACTGCTGAATCGAAGTCACTTTGCTTCATGGATGCCAGAATTGTGTTTCAGTGGCATTATCATTGTTCAGTGCTAAATAGAGTTGTCACTATTTACAGTGGTCTGAGACCCTTAACGACGCCCTCAGCTATTTTTACATCTTCATCAGACAGCGTAACAATGTCCTTAATGTTCATTTTAATACTCCTATCTGTAAGTACTGAGAAAACAGCAGCCTTCTCTTCAAGGTAGCGCTCAAGCATGTCATCTCTTGTTTTCCCATTACCACTGCTGCAACAGTAGTGCTACGTTCGAAAAAAGTGACCACTTTTCTCACTCTGTCTAAAAGCGGGGGCTGGTTAACGCCCATTCCCTTCTGTTCTGCCCAGATTAAACTGTACAGGATGTGCAAAGCACATTCACAAAGCTCTTGGTGTTATCTGTTATCATGGGAATGGTGGCGTTTGGTTTGTCAATTTTGCAATCCGATACAGTAGCTCCCCGTGCATTCATTGCATATTTTGATTAATTTGCTTTAAAAAAAATTACGTTTTCTGTTAATCGGGGTTTACGCCCAAGCGTGCAATCGGTGATGTGGATTAGTGAGAAAATAAAAGTGTTGGATAAGCTTCGTGCTAGTGTAATAAAAAGTTCATATCCTCATGAAATGTATATCGGCCATGAGTCTGATATTATTGCTAGCGAGTTAACGAATTGACCAGTTGGCTAGAGGCTGAACATCAACTCGCCTGTGCTATGCTCCTACAGTACACCAAATCCTTTAAGTTCAAACAGCGCACGAAGCAGGCGTCGCTGACAGATTATTTGAAGCCGCTGTGTCCTTTACGATCTCCAACGCCAACCTCCAGCCGTGAAGGACAGGTAATGTAAAGACCTCACCAGGATCTTCCGACAGCAGCGAGTAAAGATTTTTTTTTTTTAATTTGGATGTTAGCGCAAAGAATCACAGAGTTCTAGGAGATGACCAATGTTTTTTGCATGCTACCAATTAATTTTTTTCTGTAAAGTATGTTATGGTTTATTTCATGAAAAGTGCATATTGCCAAAAATAGTGTTTTGTCATAAAGAATTCCCTGAGGAAAAGTGTACCGTATTGTTGAGCAATCTCTAGCAAAAGAGTACAGTTTTTGCTGGTCGGTGGAACTAAACCCCCTGTTTCCCATAGGCTCAATATATTAACATGCGAAAGATGAGGATTGACTATTTACAAAATATACATCTTGATCAAACTTTAAACACATTTTTAGAATAATAATTTCTTGATTTATATGTGTTACAGTGCTAATTGTGAAAAAGGAAATGAGTTTTGCAACATTATAGAGCTCAACAGGCTACAACTAAAACAGTCGCAGTGGATCTGCTGGGGTTGGGTTGGAGGGGTGTTGGGTGTGTTGCGGTAAATGGTTTCAGAACCATTACAAGCCTAGTTCCTATGTTGATTTTTCCTTACTTAATGTTGCAACTCATCACACTTTGAATGCCACCACTTTTCATTTCCTGTCACTTACATTTTAGTGCCACTCAACATACACTATTATGGACAAAAGTATTGGGACGTCTGACCATTGCACCAACAGGGACTTTAATGACATTGCATTCAAATTAATAGACTTTAATATAGAGTTACTCCCCGCTTTGCAATGTAACAGGTTCCATCCATTCTTCTTGGAAGGCTTTCCACATGATTTTGGAGTGTTTCTGTGGGAATTTGTGCTCATTCTTTCTGTAAAGCATATATGAGGTCAGACACTGATGTGGATGAGAAGGCCTGGCTCGCAATCTCCTTCCCAGTTCATCCCAAAGGTGTTCAGTGGGGTTGAGGTCATAGCTCTTTGCGGGCCAGTCAGGTTTTTCCACACAGAACTCATCCAACCATGTCTTTATGGATCTTGCTTTGTGCATTGGGGCACAGTCATGTTGGAATAAAAAAGAGCCTTCCCCAAACTGTTTCCACAAAGTTGTAAGCATAGCGTTGTTCAAAATGTCTTGGTATGCTGAAGCATTAACATTGCCCTTCACTGGAAATAAGGAGCCTAGCCCAAACCCTGAAAACAGCCCTACAGTATACCATTGTCCCTCCTCCACCAAATTTCACAGTTGGCACAATGCAGCCAGGCAGGTAACGCTCTCGTGGCATCCACTAAACTCATAGTCACCCATCTCGCTGCCAAACAGAGAAGTGTGATTCGTCACTCCATAGAACACTTTTCCACCACTCCATCCAGCGCTTGGCATTGCACTTGGTGATGTGAGGCTTGCATGCAGCTGCTCAGCCATGGAAACCCATTCCATGAAGGTCCCACCGCACAGTTTTTGTGCTTACTTTAATGCCAGTGGAAGTCTGAAATTCTTCAGCTGTAAAATCAGCAGAATGTTGGCAACTTTACGCCTTATGCACCTTAGCAGTCACTGACCCCACTTTGTGACTTTATGTAGTCTTCCGCTTCATGGGTGAGTTCCTGTTGTTCCTAAACACTTCCACTTTCCAATAATACCACTTAAAGTTGACCGTGGAATATCCAGCAGGGATGAAATTTCATGAACCTTCTTATTGCAAAGGTGGCATCCTATCACAGTGCCAGGTTTGAAGTCACTGAGCTCTTCAGAACGACACATTTTGTTTCACAAATGCTTGTAAATGGAGACAGTATGGTTAAGTGCTTCATTTTATACACCTGTAGCTATAGGTCTGATTGAAACACCTGAATTCAATAATTAAGAGGTGTGTCCCAATACTTTTGTCCGTATATGTTCTAGTGATGCATATTTTTAGGAAGTCACTGTGCACACTGGAAAATGTCAAATATTATCCTATTATATAAAAAGGCTGATTAGGCAGAAACACGTAATTAAATGTCAGTAAGTTTAATGTGCATCACGTGCATTAATGGCAGGAATTATTAAGGAAATGATTGTGCAACACATGGCAAGAACAGGAGTTTTAAGGAACAGTTAGCATGGGTTCAGATGAGGGAGATCAAGTTTCACTAACATACTGGAATTCTATGAGGATGCAATAAAATGATAATCACCAGAGTAGTGTATGTGATATTATTTATCTTCACTTTCAGAAAGCATTTTATAATTACAACCAAAGGGGTGGGAGTTCAGGATGTAGTGCACAGATGGGTGCAGAATTGTCCAAAACACAGGAAGCAGGGGGTTATGGTGCAAGAAACCTTCTTAGAATTGGGTGAAGTTAAGAGTGGTGGACATCAGGAGTCATTGCTAGGGCTGGTACTATGTTTAATATATATATATATAAATGGTTTGGATATGAATATAAAAGACAAGCTGGTTACGTTTGCAAATGATACCAAGTTAAGTGGACTGGTAGATAATTTAGAATCTGTTGAATGGTTTAGGAAATTTGTGGCAGATGAAATTTAATGTAAGTAAATGTAAAGTATTACAGAAAGTAAAATTGTTAGATTTGAATACACAATGGGAGGTCTGACAATTGAAAGTACACCTTATGAGAAGGATGTTAGTTTATATAGAATTAGCCAACCCGTGGCGTAGCATACGCCACATAATTATGTACTGATGGGTGAACACTTCCTGAACAACACAGTTGTCAGTACTTGTAGATTAAGGTGTAGCGGGTCTTTGTTGTTGATGCTTAATATAGCTTGCGTACTGTGAGGTTCCGGAGTCACAGTTAAAAACAATTTTTTAATGTCTTTTAAGCACGGGAAAAATTGAACATGTGAAACATCCGTAATGTAATAAGCTACCAAGAAAAGTAACATTGCAACGATGCTATCTACGCTCTCTCTCTCGCGCGCGTGTATGTATGTATGTATGTATGTATGTATGAATGAATGAGTGTGTGTGTGTGTGTGTCTGTGTCGCTCGCTCTCTCTCGCTTGTTGCACGTGTTCCTGCAGGCATACGGCGCATAATTATTTATTGATGGCTGAACACTTCCGGAAAGACACAGTTGTCTAAAAGGAGGGAAAAAAATGAACATTTGCAAAATCCGTAACGCTGCTTTCAGTAAGTACAATGCACACGCGTTTAATTTGTCGGCCACTTTTTGCCAGCCGTCTTTTCTGGTTTGGGCTGATTTTGCAGTGTTACCGCTTGTGCATATTAAATCTTGAAATCCTTTGAGTAACTAATTAACTAACACCCACCTACCCACACAGCTTGTGTAGAAGGTCAGCTGCTGAGAGAGCGTCTCGACTGTTGCAGGGCCTACATCGGTGAAGCAGGTGAGATGCTAATGAAACAGAGGCACAGGGCTTATTGGTTTTTAAAGACTGCTTCCTTCATTGTGTTTTGAGAGGGAAACATACAATTGTCCGTGACTGACAACTGGAGGACCGCCGTCACACGCTCATTCAGCGATTCACATCCGCAACAAACATGCCTCTTCTTACATGGTCCTGCCCCGTCCACCCTCGTTCTCAAAGCATACACACCGCCTGGTCATGTGCCCGCTCGCAAGAGCAACTCACGGAGACCCGCCCACCAACTGTAAGACCATGGCGTGTAAAACAGTTTGCGATGGTGGTACGTGCGTCATAACCGAAAAAAATAATGAAAAGTCAACGTGGCTCAGAGGTGCATGTGGAGTCTAGCAGAGACAAACGTGAATAACGCCCTGTGTTGTGAGGTGCTGCGTCCGAGGTGGTGGGCGTGGCTCGGCAAGTTGTCGTTGTATCCAATGGTCTTAGAGTTGGTGGGCGTGGCTGTCTTGCGTGCTTTCCATGGGTGGCTACTTGTCGGCGGCGTAGTGAATTATATATATAGATGATGTGTAGAGAACAAATCCAAGGAGGTTATGCTCAAGCTTTATAACACACTGGTAAGGGCTCATCTGGAGTACTGTTGCTGTTTTGGACTCCAAGCTACACAAATTACATAGAAGCCCGTGGAAAAAGTCCAGAGAAGTTCCAGGACTGCAGGGGATGAGTTATGAGTAAAGATTAAAAGAGCTGAGCCTTTTTCAGTTAAATCAAAGTAAGATTAAGTGATGACATGACTGAAGTGTTTAAAAATTATGAAGACAGTTGGTACAGTAGATTGAGACTGTTATTTTAAAATGAGTTTAACAAGAACACAGGGACACAGTTGGGAACTTGTTAAGGGGAAATTTCACACAAACATTATAAGGTTTTTCTTCACACAGAGAACCACAGATACATGAAATAAGTTACCAAGTAGTGTGGTAGACAGTAGAACTTAGGGACCTTCAAAACTAGATTTGAAGTTATTTTGGAGGAATTAAATGGATGGGACTAGCTTTTTTGGGTTGAATAACCTGTTCTTATCTAATATTTTCTAATGTTCTGCTGAGTCTCTTCTTAAAACATTTTTTTAAGATCCGAGTCAACATAAATGTGGAATTTAGGGATGTTGCTTAAATTATATGGTTAGTCTTTACTTTATGTTCCATCATTATGTGAGTGTGATGCTTCAGAGTTGCATTTTAGTAGAGACCAGTTATTACTCCAAGATAAGGAGTTTAGTTTGACAATTATGAACACTAGACATAAATATACTATTTACCTTTTCACTCAGTTCAACTGGAAAAGGGGAAGGCATTTTCAGTAAAAAAAAAAAAGAATACACAGATGGATTACTGAACTGTTTAAGAGTCATTGCAATTACCCATTTCACCACGAGGTGGCACTGTTTCGTTTTTGCTTGCATATCAAGGTACTTTTGCCCTCCCATTATTTGTTGCCTTAAAGGAATTTTCTTTAACAGCCTGTTTATATTTTTGCACAACTACTGCTCAGGAGGATACATTTTTTAAATAGTAAAAAGAAAATGTATATTTGCAAGGGGTTAATGTAAAAATAGTGTGTGGCAGCAGTGCTTGAAGAGCTGTTTTCAGCCAACTTGCTTCCACAATTTCAGGCTATGACAGAACAACAGATAATCTCACACTTTAGTGGTGCATGAAACTTAATCTTCTTGGGTATGAAATTTGATATTTTTAACTTTATTAACTTATAAATTACATTGCAATAAGTAAAACAGTTCAATCAAATATAGACTCCAAGTATTGTTTCATATATATCAAAGTAAACACTCATCTCCTATTTGAAATATGAAATTATATCACTGGCAACAACAACATGGTTCAGATATCAGCCTGGTCCCTCTGCGTGGACTGTTGGTATGTTCTCCACGTGTTTTTTCTCAGTTATGTAATGGTGCTTGATTACCTCTACACTGGACCATTGAGTATGCATGAGTGGGTGTGCTATGCAATAGATTGGCATCCCATCCCGCACTGATGCTACCCTGCACACATAAATTACAATATGGGTATTTCAAAATGAATTAATAAATTTTACTAGTTAATCATGTCATCACATATTTTCTGCTCAATAACGCTATTTCTAAGATGTTTAACACTAAATCAAAGAGTGACTTATAACCAAAATTTTTTAAAAAGCTAAAATGTTTACGTGTTTATTTTAATGCATTTGAAACCAGGTCAAAAATGTATATTTTGTCTTTATTGTATTTTTTAATTCATTTAACATCACTTCATCTTTTTCTTGGAACTGAAGCAAGTGCATTATGTACCCTTGTGGAAACTGTGTCCTCAAAAGCATAGAAAAAACCCAATGCCCTTTGGTACTTTCCTACAGATCTGTCAGTTTTACCAAATTAACAGCACATGTGCTTACTTAAACACATTACTCCTTAATACATTGACCAATAAGCTGATAAATCCA
Organism: Erpetoichthys calabaricus; assembly: GCF_900747795.2. Lineage (NCBI taxonomy): Eukaryota > Metazoa > Chordata > Cladistia > Polypteriformes > Polypteridae > Erpetoichthys > Erpetoichthys calabaricus. The sequence goes on along the minus strand of NC_041395.2, from coordinate 169,555,961 downwards.
GAAACAATGGGTAATTTGTGTGAAGTATTTCAAGAAAGCAAACTTTGCATGATTACCTTTGAATATTTGTTATATTCATGACTACTACATGGAGTTAAATGAATGAAGCTCAGCATAAAATGGCAACCAGCAGACAGTATAAGATTATGGTGGTGGCCTTCAGGGGGCTACAGTGTACCAAGAATGCCTCAATTAAATGATTGTCAGTGTAAACAGTTGAGAGATTTATTGTCACATGTACTAAGTACAACGAAATCCTTATCTACATGTTTCCTACAATCTAGTGACAGCAGAACAATATTAGCATGTTATGATGTGTGTAATAACCCTATTTAAATTTAGAGTTAAAGGCCAATATTAAATCTTTCCTAGCACATCTCTGCCTTTTACCAATATGTAAAGGGTAATTTTCAGTATGGACCAGATCAGTATATTAAAACAACAGTAAGAAGGCACAGAAACACATAATACAACTCCAAATGTATACAATAACTACAAATCGGTATGGGAAATGTTCCTCAGTTGATAAATAAATAGTCCTTTTCAACACTGACGATATAAACAGAATCAAACTTTAAACTCTTTTGTCCAACAGTAAACTACGTCAGTTGTAACAACTCTCAAGGCTTAAATTTTACAATGATTCCATAGACTGAATCCGTAAAATCAAATAGCTTGCTTTGATCAGCCCAGAGCCTAATCTGCATGTACCACCTTCCAAGAAAACCCTCTTATGCTATTTTCCACTTACCTTTTTTAAAAGAGCCAATAGATTTTCATTTCTTTTTATTCAAGAAGTCCACAATAAACACTTTGGTGCCTTTTTAAAAGGCAATTTCACTTAACGTCACGCACTGCATATCAAAAGCCATAGATATATGTAAAGCTAAATGAACCCAGATTCTATGTGGTTTTACTACAAGGTACTGTAACCAGAATGGACTTCACTCTGATCTTTGAACATAAGAAGGGAGGTCCAAAGAAGAACCAAGTAAACAGCCTTATTTCCCATAGTGCCTTTCTATATTGAAAACCATCTGAAGGCACTTCACAAGTGCACAAGCTCTGTAGCGTGTACAGTTTTTTTACATAAATATTTGGAGGTAAGGTTTGTTAAGTGATTTGTTCATTGTCAAACAGAGTTGCTAACTGAATCATAAACCTGTGGGTTTAGAGAGTAATCGCTCAGTCACTACACAGTGAGAAGGACTGGTGGATAATGCAACAGACTATCACAGCACCTATGTCCTGCCTTCCATCACCTGCAGTGATGTGGCACCCTCTATGGTGTGCAGAGAAATACAGTATACAGTGCATCTGGAAAGTATTCACAGCGCATCACTTTTTCCACATTTTGTTATAATAAGCATAAATGTTATAATAATAATAAATTTGCAAAAATCTCAAGTAAACTTTTTTAACGTTGTCATTATGGGGTGCTGTGTGTAGAATTCTGAGGAAAAAAATGAATTTAATCCATTTTGGAATAAGGCTGTAACATAACAAAATGTGGAAAAATTGATGTGCTGTGAATACTTTCCGGATGCACTGTATAGCTACTGTATGTGAACTTCTATATTAATGTATGAATGGACGCACTAAATAAAAAATATTTATATATTGTGACCAGTAGGGGGTATTGTAGTACCTAAAACAAACCATGACTACACAAGTGCCAATAAAACAAAAAAAAAGGTTTATTTATCTTACAAAAGGCTTTGTACTCATTGTGTGACCACCAATATTCTCTTCCCCTCTCTCTCTCTTATTCCTCCACTCCTTCCAGAAAAGTGTTGTCCAGCTCCTCTCCCAACTCTGACTCTCTTGTATGTGGTTGCGAAGCCTCTTTTATCTTAGACCTGGGAGTACTTCCGGTGCTAGAATATAGCCAAATTAAAGCACTTCTGGGTTGAAAAAAGTCCCTGAAAGCATCACAATTCGCCTTGGCACATTGGAACCTAACAAGGATGCCCCATGGGGATACATTTCCCAGCATGCTTTGTGGGTGTCCATACTGGTAGTGCCAACCAAGGATGCTGCAACCTAACATGCTGGGGGAGCATATAGCCCTTACTGGTTGTCTCCCCTGGTCCTGCTATCACATTGGCTCCTCGGCCAGGTATTGTTCCTTGGTTCAACCCTGCCAGGATGCTGGTATACCCAATTCAAAACTGGCATTATCTGACAACTTCCTGGCTAAAATAGGGATCACCCTGCCTTTCTTCTTGTGCCTCCAAAGGGATGGCCTCCCATCCAATAAAGGAACCTTGCCCAATACCAGCCATGATGCCACTCATGAGCACTGTCCTTTACTATATATATGTGTGAATATTTCTACATGTGTTTTGTATGAATGGGTGGTATGACCTCACAGTTTACAAATCCTTGATTCAAATCCTGCCTTGTTAACTCTGTATGAAATTTGCATATTTCTTCCATGTTGGCTTCTTCTCTAAGGAATCTAAGGCAGTGCTCCGCAACCTTTTCTCACCTACGACACACCAAAGTTCTTCCTAGAATTCCGCGGCACATCAAAAGCCAAAATACAGTATATAGCAGTGCCGTAGCTTGGCCGGGGTTGGTGGGGCAGTCCGCTCCGAGCGGCAGCTATTTAGAGGCGTCCAAACTACGGTACTTTACTTTTTTTTTGTTCCTTGAAGAGGCGCAAAAAAAAATTTCTTTCAGCTTTGGGGCGTCAAATTTTTCACCGCCCCGGACAACATGAACTCCAGCTACGCCACTGATATATAGATATTAATTTAAATCACAAATTTTACAATAAATTTTCATTTTTTATTATATGTATACATTTATTATACGTATACATACATACATAAAAACTATACTATATTTACTTTTATGCAATCGTAATAATTATTATAACATAATGACTGATTAATGTGATACCTGCGCTTGTTTCAATGAACACAGAAGTTTTATATTCGGCTCAATATTTGACAGCGCAACCCGAAGTTCTTGGTCAAGATCTTTTAAGCATGACCGCTTATCATTTTTAATTAACACAAGAGTTGTTTGTCTTTTTTGGAGTAACTGGGATGGTTTGAATTTAGATGGCGATTTAGTTTACTGGGTGCCATTGCCTCGTTTGATAGCTGATCGCCGCAAATGATGCATTGTGGCTTTGGAGCCGTTTCGTCACCACACCACGAGAATCCATATCGAATGTAGTCTTCGTTGTACTTCCTTTTCACAATTTTCTGGGTTTTTTTGCAACACTTGTGCTGGGTTCTTCATCATCTGTACGTGAAGACGAATCTTTTCCACGTAAAAATGTATCCATATTTAAAGGGGTATAAAACTAAATATGAATCACACAAAGAACATTAACCGTACACAATTCAGCAACACAACTAATAGTAATGGATGATAACTACTGTCGCAAGACGAGTGAATGCGATGTAGCACGACTAATACATCGGCTTGAATTGAATCTAGGTGAGGGTACGGAGCGCTCTGCCTATCAAAGCGTACTACGGAGTTGTTTGGCGACTACGTAGGGCCTACGTCTTAGGCAACAGGCGATGGGATTTATTATTTCAGAGAAATGACACATAAAATTATGAAACCTTTAAAAGGCTATTTAAGCGAATATTTCATTGCACGTATTCTCGTTATTGTGTTTCTAAGGAGGACCGTTGAAATATTATTTAGTTAGAAAATTGTCTTATTTGACCGCGTCACACCTGTATCGGCTCAAGGCACACCAGTGTGCCGTGGCACACCGGTTGCGGAGCACTGATCTAAGGGCGCTCAGATTTTTTTTCCCATATTACAAAGACAGAATGTATGAGTCAGTTGAAGAGTGGTGTGAGCAAGTGCTTGAATATGCCCTGCAATGGATGAATGCCACATCTAGAATTGGTTCCTCCTTTGCTTTTGGACTTGTTGTGACTAGTTTTGATCCTGTGATCTCAACCTAAACCGAGTTTAGCAATGGGTAGAAGATGATTCTGTGTTCAGCAGTGTTTTATGTTGTGTTGTATGTTATTTTCAGTTTATTTTAATTATACTGTGTTTTTAAGATGTACAGTTCTTTTGGGCTTGTAAATGGAAAATGTTATCTAAAAATAAATGTAATTAAAAAAATATGTCACCCTGTGGCTTGCTGGCATATGGTTATGTTTTTGTTTTACAAGTCCAGGAACTAGGATTTGATACTTGTCATGGTTACTATATGTGTAATGGCTTCACATTTTGCTGTGTAAGTGTGAGTTTTTCTCCCACATCTCAAAAATGTGAAGGTTGGGCTGGCTTGGTATGAGTCAGTTTGAGTGTTCTAGTGAGTTAGGGCCTGAATTGGGACTTGTGCTCCTGAGACCTCATGTTGTTTTATCAAAAAAATGAGAGCTCAATCAAATAGAAGGATGAACATACAATACTATATATAATTATTGTTCTGTTAAAAAGTTAAATATTATGCTTTCAAACAATTTATACTCATACCTTAGCTTCAAAAAAGTCTCTTGCACCCAGAACACCTTCAGTAGAAACATCAATCTCAGAGAGTCGTGCCAGAGCCATTAGCCCACTTTCCTCCTCCAGCTCACCGGCTGCTGCCTTTCTGAAGATTAGCAGAAACTGTTGAGAAATAAAAGCAATCAGGCTTCTCTGTTCATGACAGACTAAATATTCCTTCTGCTGTTTACTCTTATCCCTCCATTTACCATTCTCCTCAAGTTACACATTTCTCGTCCATTTTTTACTTCTTTTCCCTTCACTTCTTCGGTTTATACCATCCTGTCTATTATTTTTCTTTTTTTAAGCACATTTCATTCAGCCTGTTCTCAAAAGCATACTGGAAGTGTTCTCACAGCTGTGACATCCAGCTTTTCACCTGCTTCTAGATTCTTCTAAACCAATACTGCCAAATTTAGGAGTACTGAATGCTCTGACTTTGAATGATATTCGGGCTCTTCACAGCTGCCTAATACTGTACTATAAATATCATCATTCTTCACATCCTGTGCTGCCACATGTCCATGAAAAAAACAGAAATGTCCAAACCTTCTGACTAAAACCAAGCAGCTGTTTAAGCAGCAAATGTACTGATGTTTCAGACAACTGCCTCTGTGCACTTTTGCTAATTTAAGATCCTCATGGGGGTTATTAAACTACTGTCTGCTGTTTAAGGAAAAATCCCAGGCAACTGGCTTTTAGTGGCTCTGCCTCATCATTTGCATTGCATTATAAAAACAGCAAGTAAAAAGCTCTAGAGTAAAAGTAAAATATTCAGATTTGACTGTTGCTACACAACATGGCTGGCACGTTACTTATGCATTAAATGTATTTTGCTACACCCAGCCTATATCGAGACAGATGGGCTATGTGGAATCTCAGTGATGGTTACAAACACACACCCACCCACCCAATACCAGCCAACAGATGAAGGGAGCAGAGCGTTCCTGACTTCAGAGCCTTCACTTTCAGTGGCTCATCTCCAGGGTTCAACAGAACAGCTAATAAGATAAAACAAAATCATTTTTTGATCAGCACTAAGTTATTCAGAGTTAACTTTTCTTTGCTGAAGTGAATGTTGATTAATTCACAGTCTAAAACCGCAATACTGATAATTATGCCTCTTCCTTTCAGTGTAACAGGTCTCATACACTATTATGGTCTCTATAAAGAGATAGTTTGACATGAGCATTAATTGCACGGAAATTTGTGGTCCTCATGAGTGATGCATGGGTACTCTGTTTGTTGGCTTTCATCTGTTAACTTAATACACTAAAAAGAACCAGCAAGTAACCTTAACTAAGAATGAAGACATAAAGGAGATAGACAGACAGAATGATGGAAAATATCAATACATGAGTCCAGTTCTTAAGCACAGAGTGAATTAAGAAGTCAGTATGGCTCAAACCCAAACAATACTCCATCCATCATCCAACCCACTATATCCTAACTACAGGATATAGGGTCACGGGGTCTGCTGGAGCCAATCCCAGCCAACACAGGGCGCAAGGCAGGAAACAAACCCCGGGCAGGGTGTCAGCCCACCACAGGGCACACACACACACACACACACTAGGGACAATTTAGGATCGCCAGTCCACCTAACCTGCATGTCTTTGGACTGTGGGAGGAAACCAGAACACCCAGAGGAAACCCATGCAGACACGGGGAGAACATGCAAACTCCACACAGGAAGGACCTGGACTCTCTCTTCTGTTTCCTTTTACGGTGTCCTTTTGGTGGTGGCTTGCGCCACTACCATCTAATCTAAGTATCATGATGTTCCAAAAATGATGGATGGATTAAAATCCAGAAGTCTGTATGACCATCAGCATCAAGTGACTCCGTGAGAACCCTAACTACAAAGAGGACTATTTCATTTACAGTGGTGTGAAAAACTATTTGCCCCCTTCCTGATTTCTTATTCTTTTGCATGTTTGTCACACAAAATGTTTCTGATCATCAAACACATTTAACCATTAGTCAAATATAACACAAGTAAACACAAAATGCAGTTTGTAAATAGTGGTTTTTATTATTTAGGGAGAAAAAAAAATCCAAACCTACATGGCCCTGTGTGAAAAAGTAATTGCCCCCTGAACCTAATAACTGGTTGGTCCATCCTTAGCAGCAATAACTGCAATCAAGCGTTTGCAATAACTTGCAATGAGTCTTTTACAGCGCTCTGAAGGAATTTTGGCCCACTCATCTTTGCAAAATTGTTGTAATTCAACTTTATTTGAGGGTTTTCTAGCATGAACCGCCTTTTTAAGGTCATGCCATAGCATCTCAATTGGATTCAGGTCAGGACTTTGACTAGGCCACTCCAAAGTCTTCATTTTGTTTTTCTTCAGCCATTCAGAGGTGGATTTGCTGGTGTGTTTTGGGTCATTGTCCTGTTGCAGCACCCAAGATCGCTTCAGCTTGAGTTGACGAACAGATGGCCGGACATTCTCCTTCAGGATTTTTTGGTAGACAGTAGAATTCATGGTTCCATCTATCACAGCAAGCCTTCCAGGTCCTGAAGCAGCAAAACAACCCCAGACCATCACACTACTACCACCATATTTTACTGTTGGTATGATGTTCTTTTTCTGAAATGCTGTGTTCCTTTTACGCCAGATGTAACGGGACATTTGCCTTCCAAAAAGTTCAACTTTTGACTCATCAGTCCACAAGGTATTTTCCCAAAAGTCTTGGCAATCATTGAGATGTTTCTTAGCAAAACTGAGACGAGCCCTAATGTTCTTTTTGCTTAACAGTGGTTTGCGTCTTGGAAATCTGCCATGCAGGCTGTTTTTGCCCAGTCTCTTTCTTATGGTGGAGTCGTGAACACTGACCTTAATTGAGGCAAGTGAGGCCTGCAGTTCTTTAGACGTTGTCCTGGGGTCTTTTGTGACCTCTCGGATGAGTCGTCTCTGCGCTCTTGGGGTAATTTTGGTCGGCCGGCCACTCCTGGGAAGGTTCACCACTGTTCCATGTTTTTGCCATTTGTGGATAATGGCTCTCACTGTGGTTCGCTGGAGTCCCAAAGCTTTAGAAATGGCTTTATAACCTTTACCAGACTGATAGATCTCACTTACTTCTGTTCTCATTTGTTCCTGAATTTCTTTGGATCTTGGCATGATGTCTAGCTTTTGAGGTGCTTTTGGTCTACTTCTCTGTGTCAGGCAGCTCCTATTTAATTGATTTCTTGATTGAAACAGGTGTGGCAGTAATCAGGCCTGGGGGTGGCTACGGAAATTGAACTCAGGTGTGATACACCACAGTTAGGTTATTTTTTAACAAGGGGGCAATTACTTTTTCACACAGGGCCATGTAGGTTTGGATTTTTTTTCTCCCTAAATAATAAAAACCATCATTTAAAAACTGCATTTTGTGTTTACTTGTGTTATATTTGACTAATGGTTAAATGTGTTTGATGATCAGAAACATTTTGTGTGACAAACATGCAAAAGAATAAGAAATCAGGAAGGGGGCAAATAGTTTTTCACACCACTGTATGTTAGGTAGAATGCCTAGAGGGGACTGGGCGGTCTCATGGCCTGGAACCCCTACAGATTTTATTTTTTTCTCCAGCTTTCTTGAGTTTTTTTTTTTTTTTTGTTTTTTCTGTCCACCCTGGCCATCGGACCTTACTCCTTTTCTATGTTAACTAATGTTGCCTTATTTTAATTTATTATTTTGTCTTTTATTTTTCTTTTCTTCATTATGTAAAGCACTTTGAGCTACTTTTTGTATGAAAATGTGCTATATAAATAAATGTTGTTGTTGTTGTTGTAACTGCGAGGCAGCAGCACTACCACTGCACCACCGTGCCACCCCCCAAGCAATAATGCTGAAGCTCAATTGATGTTTCCAATACAGTAAAAAAGTTTGGGGAGTCCACCAGCTCATTTGCACAAATCTCTTCATAAACAGATTACATTTTATGTAGTGTCTGTCATACATGACCAAGGCATTTTACTAATAAAGCACAATTATTTACTTATTTTCACAACAGGAGCCCTGATGAATTAATTAACAGAAATAATTATTTTCCACTAGCGCTAGGAACCAAGCATAACCAGACTAAGCATCTTTTCACTAACCCTAACCCTAAAAGTATGATCAACTCTCTGGTAAGGAGGTAAGTCATCCAGGGGCCTGTGGTGGTCTTAATCTGGATGCAATGTGATCATATCAAAATGTGCTTGAGAAGAATGTGAGGCCATATGTCCGCAAGTTGAAGTTGAACTGGAAATGGACCTTTCAACACGATAATGATCTGAAGCACACTAGCAAATCCACCAAGGAATGGCTCAAAAAGAAGAAATAGAGGTTTATGTATTGGCCTAGCCAAAACCTTAGTTTGAATGCCATTGAAATGTTATTGAAACTTTGCTGCAAAAAATAATTTCTGTTCCCATCAAACATCTGACTTGTGGATACTCCATCCAGCAGCCCTATTGTACCTCTCGGTAGCTAAGTCTCCCATCGAAGTCCTCATCTACTTCCTTGATCATCTGCTTCAAGCCTAGGTGAGTTTGTGGGGCTCCAAGCTTCTCCATCATCATCTTCAGTTCCATCAAATCAATAAATCCATCCTTTCCAGAATCATATCTAGACATAATGATAAAAAATGGGAGATTTGTTAATACTAAAAACACTGGCAATGTCCACTAGACAGTTTCTGGTATTATGACAGAAAGTCTATTTTAGATGCACAGCATATTATCCATCCATCCATTTTCCAACCCGCTGAATCCAAACACAGGGTCACGGGGGTCTGCTGGAGCCAATCCCAGCCAACACTGGGCACAAGGCAAGAACCAATCCCGGGCAGGGTGCCAACCCACCGCAGGACATACACAAACACACCCACACACCAAGCACACACTAGGGCCAGTTTAGAATCGCCAGTCTACCTAACCTGCATGTCTTTGGAGGAAACCGGAGTGCCCGGAGGAAACCCACGCAGACACGGGGAGAACATGCAAACTCCACGCAGGGAGGACCTGGGAAGCGAACCCAGGTCTCCCAACTGCGAGGCAGCAGCGCTACCCACTGCGCCATCATGCCGCCCCACAGCATATTATTACATTATAAAATCTATCCACTTCATGTCATACAATGCTTTTCCATAATTAATGTTTCCTTAATGGCCCCTATATAGCTTGTGCACTATGTGGAGACTTGACTCACTCAATCGGTAGTTCAAAATGAATTTGAGATCTTTAGTCCTATGCTTTAGCACCACTGAGTAGGTCTCAAAGTACTCATTCTTCAAGGCCATTTCCATGCTGCTTGTTTGTCTCTCTAAGGCAACAGCATCACACCTTTACTAGAACAGATACCTCTGCTGCTACCTACTGACAAGAACAAACTGCTGTTCTCTCACGAGCTCACTAGAGCCCTGTTTCTCAGGGCTCCCTAAATATATAATGGGCCCCATTCTCATTACATCCTGACTCTCTGCCATCTTACAACTTAGTGGCATCCTTTTGGCTTCCTAGTGGAGGGTCATGACTCCTTTTTTATCCTTTTGACTTCAGAAGTGTGCTCTGCATGTCTCCCTTGGGAATGTTCTCCTGATCCCATTTCTAGCTATATAACTTAAATATAAAGCACAATGAAATTCTGATTTGTAGAGATACAAATACAGCATATGCATCTGAAACACCTTTCCGAACTCTGGACCTATAGCCCTTTGGTTTACATTAAACACCCCAGTTTTGTTAATTTCCTAAACAAGAGTTAGGGCTCAGTCCTTAGTAGCTATATGGAGGAAAAGGTGGCGACATCACATAATATTTGCCTCTACTCTCAGACTCCGTAGAATGCACAGTGTACCGTGAATCACATGCACATGTTCAGTAAACAATGAGCAAATCCATTAGTCGGTTATGGCACAGCTTTATGTCGCCCACTCACCCCGGCATCTGCTGGTGATGAGGTTCCTTGAATCTTAGCATTCAAAAAAAAAAACAAATAAAAGATGCATCTTTTTTCACCCTGACTGGCCTTCATTTGGTGACACTTTAATTCTTTATTTTCTTTCTTTTTTCATCAAAGCCTTTCTTCTTCACCAAGGCTGTCCAACATACCAGCCATGACTCACCTAAACTGTAGTCACTGTGAATCCTGCTTTATCAGAAAATCCAAAGCAATCTAATGCTGCCCTTGATGCTTGCCCACATTTCTTTTTGTTGCCTATGAAAGGCACTACACAAATTAAAAATGCTTGATCAACTGTTCACATGAAACAAAACTCCACTGCCTCTGTATCCCTGAAGAGATCTTAACAAGTGGCTGCAGTTTGGGTTCAAGTATACTAACAATAACAAGCAACTTTTGTCTTATCTAGTGCTCTTCATAGTGACTACCAGGTCAAATGATTTTGCAGGTAGGGCACACAATGCTTTTTCATGAGAAATGTAGTTTACAGCCAGTTAGAAGGCTCTTGGGGGCTGGACGAATGAATTTAGGCTTGGACTCTGTCCAGTTGGTGTGACGCTACGAATGAGTTCACAATCCAACCAAGATGGGCTTTGTTAAAGAAGGGCAAAATTTGTATAGTTTGTGTTCCACTCTCATACAATGAGCTGACTGTGCTAAATAAATCTATTTAATTGTGTGCTCGACTGGTTCCCCACCCCTTTTATCTTGGGTATGAGGTAAAAAACAATTTGCTGCTCTATTTCAATCATTATGAAGGAGTTCCTGGCAAGGCACCAACTTTTAGCATCCGGAGAAGCAGAAAACAAGAGTCTCCTTATTGTGCTGGAAGCAACTTTTTTGATGAAAGATTGGAAAAAAGGATGACTTCAGTCCTTTGAAATGTGTAGTGCAAGCTTAAGCTGAGATCCTTGTTTTTGTAAAATAGGATTCATTAATCAGAGTTTGTTTTCTAAAGTGCCTTTCATAGCTGACAACACAAAGCTTACTAGAAAACATTTCATGTAACGCACCAAGACTTTTTATAGCAATTTTGCTTCTGTTTACAAAGCAAAACATTTGTTTGTTTGGTGCCTTTAGTTCGATGTACTTCTAACTTCTTAGCAAAGGAGTATGTCTTTATTTTATCGTGCCTGTCAACATCATCACTGTAACAATGTGGTTTACAAAGCAATCAAACAACCTCTCCCTATGGCCTCAAGGAGACCTTGGGATTCAGCCCTAGATGGAGTGCCAGTCAGTCATAGGACTACCTCACACATACATGCACCATCATTCCATCACCATTCAGCCTGTGGAGAAACTGGAATAGAACAGAAAATAGCTTCAACAGCAGAGAAAACAAGCAAAACCCACATAAACCGTGTCCAGGCCACCAGCTAAACTCAAACATCCAATGACACCAACATCCATACCACATTCCAGATAAAAAAAGATGGTGTAAAATTTCATAAATTGTATATTTTTTTTTTTTTTGTGGCATGGAATATTTTTTCTCACATGACACAGCAATCACTCTGCACATGTCCCATTGCCCCATCCATTTGTGGTAATGTTTCTTTTTACACATTTAGATGAACTAATTAAAGTGCCTAAAATGTCATCCAGTAGGTAGTTATGTTAATATACAAGTGTAAACTGGTTGCTAGGTGTAGGGCTAATTGCATTGTGGTCAGTGTCTTATCCTCGTCCTTCCAAATGCATCTTTGGACTACATTGAAATACATAGTTTTCCTACTGATTTGCACTTCATGCAGTACTGATAACCAATCCAGGGATATTAAAGGTGTATGGACTGCACAGCCATAATGCTTCTCCTGAAAACAAAATATGTGGTAATGAGACACAATCACCCATAGGTGACATGTTGCCAGTTTCATTTCTCTTCAAATATTAAACACCAACTGTGAGTAATATAGTTGAACATTATACGTTTTCTGAATATCATGAAAGCTTCCATAAATGTGAAAGTTTCTGTAGTCACAAAATCGGGTTTAGGTATATTCACCAAGAGAAGGAATAATGTTCTTTGTGTGCACTAAACGCTGCCCTAAGAATGGTTTGCTAGACTCAGAGTATCATTGTATTGTGCTTGGCTTTTGGCCATTATTCTCTCGTGTACTGTGTGGGTGAACCAAACATTTACAGTTACATTACACAATGGTTACAGCCATCTAATTACAAATTTGCCAAACCTGCCCTATAACTAAATTGCCAAGAGCTTGTTTAGTAATCCAACTAGGGGGCTCCGCCCCCTGCTCGCTTCGCTCGCCAACCCCTGGTGTTGGGAATGACAAAGAGCGTGATGTATGAATGAGATATAGAATAGTGTGACGGTGTAGATGATGCAAATAGAAAGCAAACAATAAAGTGTGTGGCACAGTGTAAAGGTTTATTTGAAAATTTCTTTGTACACGCCGTTTAAGTGTAAAAGGTAATTCCAGCTCAGAACTTGTAAGGTCATTTAAGATGGTTATTGTTGTGATCAGAGTCAAGTTTGTCAGAGCTTAGAAAGAGTTGTGTCTTTACAGGAAGTAATGGAATGACTTGGGTATTTATGTTTTCCACATTAATATTTTTTGGACATAATATAGTGCGTTGTGTTAAAAGGGGCATTTGGTCTAATGAGATTGCTGTTCCAAATCTCTCTGTAACTAAGTTGTCGCAGATAAAGGCTTGAGGAATTGTAATAATATGTGGCTGAAGTCCATCTGTATTGGTGAGTGTACCATCTCTCAGTTGTAATAAGCAATTGTTATGATCTGGTTCTGGACATCGTATCTTTTTTACTAACTGTATCTTTTGAAAGCAATGCCAATTGTCTGCGTATTTTAAGGTGCACTGAACAATAGCTGAGTGCATGGCATCTGGAAGAATAGCTAATCACTGTCTAAAATCTCCTCCTCATAAAAGTGCCTTTCCTCCAAATCGAATATTATTATTCATAAACGTTTGTTCATGCCATTGAACATTCATCAATAAACAACATTTTTTCAAGACGGATGTCACGTGCAGTGCCACCGTTAATATTCATAGTGGATACCGATTTGTAGGATCTAATGTAGTTGATAAAGATTTCACTTTCAGGTACATCGTCAGTTAGAAGCTTCTGTAGATATTCAGTATATGAATGTAAAGAAGGCAGTCTAATTTGACCCTTTTGACAACAACGTGTAAATGTATAACTTGTATTGCCAGTTGTTTGTTCAGGGAAGTGAACTGAATGACAATGATTGCAAATGACATTCATTAATCCGAATGAATTTTCCTGGTGTATGTTTTGCTTGTGGCGTTTGAGAGGCGCGTTGTTGCATGTGTAGTATTTGGGACGTGTTGTTTTGGAGCTGTAATCGATTTGCCTGTGCTGTGTGAGAAGCCCGTTGTAGCCTTCGCTGCCATTAACGTATGTCTGAGACGGGAGGTGTTTCGTTTTGAATCCGTGCCTGTTGCGATGCAGCACTTTGATTGATAGTTTGCGTCATGTGGATCTAGGATGTAGATTTGTGCATATTAAATGAACTATTGTAGGATCTAATGCAGTTCATAAAGTTTTTACTTTTAGGTACATCGTTAGTTAGAAGCTTTAGTTGAGCTTTGCGTTTTTGGAGTCGAGTCATTTTTTCTTTTAGAAATCTGGATAAGTAATAAGGAGTATTGCACTCACTGTTAATATGGAGCCTTTTCTGCGGTTGAACGGTTAATAGTGCCTTATTGTAATGAGATCCACCTGTGCTGCATAGCCGTCTATTTTGTTGTTTCTTTCGTGTTTGTGTGTTTGTTCCTGTTATCCTTTCCTTTTCGTTTTGTACCCGTGACCGTGTATTCATGACTTGTTTCTTTCTCAGCATGCGAAATATGGATAAGTAATAAGGAGGATCGCAGTCACTGTTAATATGTTTCCTTTTCTGCAGTTGAACGGTTAATAGTGCTTTATTGTAAGGAGATACACCAATGCTGACATCTATGCTGTCTAGTGTGAAGGTGTTGATGTTCACTTTAGAATATGTGGCTTTGGGTGTCACTTCTTATGGATGTGTGTGTGTTTGGGGGTTGAGGATTGTTGTTGCGCGAGCGTCTTCTTTCTTTTTGTGTTCCTGTGTCTTGTTGAATCCCCCTGTTTGTGTGTGTCCCGTCCCTTGCTTGTAGGGTCTGTGGGTTGGTTTTGTGTTCTTTTTTTTGTGTTCCATGGGCTTGTTGAATCCCCCTCTTGGTGTGTGTCCCGTCCGGTGCCTGTAGGGGGAGGTGACTTGCTGTTGTGCGCGAGCCTCTTTTTTTTTTTTTTGGGTCTAGTTTCGTGTGCAATGTGTTTCGTGCTTTGCCTGCGTTTCCTCATTTCTCCATTTTTCCTGTGCTCACTCCTTTTTTCTGTGGTCTTGTCCGCCTCTCGCGGCCCCTCATCCGCCTCTCTCGCCCTCTTTTGTCCGCCTTTCTCGGCTCCTCAGCCGACTCTCGCGGACTCTTTTTGCGCCTGCGCAGTACGTCTTTTTGCAGCTACGGCCCATTGCCGGATGTGCCTGCGTCCATCATCTGGTTTAGCATTCCCGCCTCTCGCGGCCCCTCATCCGCCTCTCTCGCCCTCTTTTGTCCGCCTTTCTCGGCTCCTCAGCCGACTCTCGCGGACTCTTTTTGCGCCTGCGCAGTACGTCTTTTTGCAGCTACGGCCCATTGCCGGATGTGCCTGCGTCCATCATCCGGTTTAGCATTCTCGGTTAGTAATATGGATGGCCGTAGCTTGCTTAGTTGGTTTCTGCATTTATGTAATCATTTGACAGATCTACCCTGTCCTCACACAGTTAAAATAGACGTTTGCACTAATGGTAGGTGTTGGTAGCTACCCCACTGTAGTAGAAGGGCAAATTTACAAACACTAAAACAGCAGCACAACTGCTGAGGACCTCTGAAATGGAATTGTGTTATAAATAATTTCTCCGGCCAAAGACCAACTGCATCCTGTCAGCTGTGTTCCAGCCAGGGAGCTGCTTGGGACAGGCCACTCTTTGTTATCCTCAACAGCTGTACTGACAAATGCAAATGACTTCCAAACTCTGGGACATCCCACTTGGAGAGCATAACATGAAAAGCCATGTTTTCAAGCAACCTTCTCCTAAAGTCCTAGAATTCTTAAGCTGCCATGATGTATTCCTAAAGGATCAGAATGGCAACTCATAACTCATCTCTCCTTTATTTGGGTTATGGTTAGGGCCACCAGTCTTTTATTATGGCTGCTCCAGATAACTTTTTTTTCTCACATCACACAGCCCTTGGTTTAACTTATTAGATGGCATCAAACATCTTGAGGAGGCAGGAGTTACCCTCTTCTGCTGTTCCCGTCTATATATTACAATATACATTATGTCTATACTATGTCTATATACTGCTGTCCAGACTCTAAGAGATGATTTCAACATGTAAGTTCTGTTTTTACATATTGTAAGTCCATCCAGTTTTCAAACCCACTAATCCCCTCTTCTCTCATAAAGAAGCCAGAAACTAAAAGCACTGATTTATTTTACACACAGATGACATTTCACCAGTCATTGTCTACACTTGCACTTAAAAGAAAAAACTTTCCATTGCTGCATGCATTTACTTTAAGTGACAGCATGATCATTCCAATCCAGCATATTGCTGATAAGGAGAACTGAAGTCATGATAGAACAGAAACTTAATAATTTCCCTGACAGCCTCTTGCAGTCAAAATCACATTTTTAATACAAAAATTCAAACACTAAGTTTACTAAATAATATTTGAAAGTATGTGATCACACTGAATTCCCATTAGAAATAGTTGCTTGACTATGGAAAAACATTAAACTTATCTTTTTTACTCATAAGAACCTTAACTTTCCACATTTTATCTGAATGCAGATGTCAAAAAAGAACTGGAGAAGTCTCTAAACTTTAAGAGACATTGCTTCTTGAGCACATATCTCCAGCTATGAATTCTGAGGGCCCTTCACCAGTGGTACCATGTTCAGTTCATCTGCAGGAAGTTCACCCAGCTAAAATATGTGTGACACAGTTCCATATTGCTAATTTTGTCCATAGTAATAATATTCTGTTTGACAAAACCTACCATAGTTCATCTTCTTGTGATATCTGGTATGCCTATAGGCCTTAATCTTGCAGCTATGCATTCTTTGTAGTGTTTGATTCTAGTAAACCCTGGGACTTACACGCATCACAAATCTTTGCTTGAAGTGGGCTTTTACTCATCGAGTATGCAGTACCTGTTCCAGTTTCAACATACCGTACCTGCACTTTTTCTTAGCATACCTGTTTGTGAATCTTCACAGGAGATACCTTCTACAATTAATTATTAATGTGCCCTACTGACACCTTTTCTATGTGTTCTGATGAACATCAGCACCACTTTATGAATCTTCACAGGAGACCCCCACAAATCTTTGTTTGTATTGCAAAGTATTGCCATAAAAAGAGTACCACCAGTAATTTGGTTCCACTTTAACCACTTCTCCAAATCTGTTTAGAGGGATCCGTTGAAATGCTTGAAAACAGTGAAGAGTAAATCTAAGGAAATAGTCCAAATATCAAATAAATTATATTCTGTAAATATATGAAAAACAAGTATTTTTCTTTTCTGTTGTTTTGAGGGGGAAAAAGTTCAGACTACTAGAAATGTACTCTAAGTCATTGGAAGTGATAACACTGCTGTTGCAAAACTAGAGGACTGTACTTAAGGTAAGCCCAGCAAACAAAGATATGCACGCCATTAAAAAGAAAAGTGATATTGTACAAGTTTGATTTTCAATTTTTAATTGAAAGATTATGACATCTTGAGCTAAACATATTCCACACTTTTAATCAGACAAAACTGTATCTACAATATTAAATTTTACATTACTTTCTTAAACTGGCAGTCTTGTTTTTCAGACTACACTGCTCATCTTCTGCCAAAGAGTGGTGATGTGTTGCATGTTAATCAGAATTTCACTGTACTCTGTACATGTGGCAATAAAGACCCTATAAACAAATCCCCATGCAGCTCCACTCCGCAATACATCAAGTATATGCTCCTCCATGAAGTCTCCAAGATTTCATCAGCCTGTCCACTTAACTAGTTGCACCTTTGCTTTCAAGACACAGTTAAACTTCAAATCATTTTAGTATGTTTGGTCTATTTGCACCTCTAGAAAGTCTCATCCTTTAGCATATCTCATTGAGTAGTAGGGTGTTGTACTGTATTAGCCATTACAGATGCAATGAGGAGTTTCTAATTTACAACCTTTCTGAAGAAGGGGCTTCAGTTGCCTCGAATGCTTGGACATTGTAATCAGTTCAGTTAGGCAATGAAAGGTATCATTTGGCTTGACTTCTCATTGCATAATCCCACTGAAACAGTTTGAACCATCTACCAGTGATACATACAATACTATACATCTCTAACAGCTTTTTTTAATCTTATAAGCACTTAATTTTCTGTACTGTTGCTATTTCAATAGGTGCTATACTGTCTCTGGATTAACTGCTACAATTGTCTTATCTGTTTGTAATACTATTAGTAACATAGATCCATTCTTCATTTTGGGACTGAGGAGGCCAGATCCTTTCTTGGCACAACTGAGCAACACGGGTAGTGTGCCAATGAACTGCAGACACACTCAGCCACTATCACTCATGCTGAACCAGTTTAGAGCCACCATCTAACTTAATGTGTGGGTCTTTGGGAAGTGTGATGACCCACATGGAAAAAATGTCCAGGGATATATTATCTCATAGAATTTAAGTAACCCTTATAGGAACATTTAGGGAACAGTGTTTTCATTTATACACTTCATCTAATTATTTTAAATTATCTGTTTTCATGTGGACAGACAAATGGCAAAACACACCGTCAAAAGGAAAAAAATTGCAAAAGCACAGCAATGGAGTGGGTTTTGAACTCATCCTTCTAGAGCTGTAAAGATATTAGTCCTTCTACAGCGCTTCATCCTCTTTTTTTTGCTGGTTATTTTCCTCTGCTACAATCTTTGTCCTTTTTCTCTTTATATTTTATTTTGTGTTTTTTTTTTTTTTACTTCTTTCCTCACAGTCTCTCACTTTTCTGTCGTGTTCGTTAAATACAGTGGAAGGCCCTCTAATTAATGTACATCCCTCAAGTGCTAAGTGCAGGTACTAAGGCCACAGTTATTTGAAAGTCATTTCAAGGTACCTGCTCCAACATCTACTTTGCTGGGGCATTGTGGCATTAGTTTGCTTAGGCAATTATGTTCTTCTGATCCTTACTGTGCTTGACCTTTATGGCTGGTTTGTAGTCCTTGGTCAGTTTTGCACATTCATTTTCTGGTTATGTCCTTCTCTCTTGTTATTTAGGTTTTTATATTTTGATTTGTGGATTTTGAGCTTTTAGTTTTATTTTACTGTTTTTTTGCAGTTCAGTTTTCAGTCCTTGGTTGCTCTTTTTTGTTTTGATTTTGAACTTTTAGGTTTTAAAGATTTCATTTTTTTAATGTTTCTAATCATTCAGATTTGTTTATTTATTTAAAGCTTTGCATCAGACAAGGTGTTTCGGTAGTTTTGCTTGTTAAAGTTTGGAAAAACTAAAACCGAGTCCACAGAACTACAGTATACCATAAAGTCACCCCAATTCTAAATACCCATTAGGCTTTTATTATGGACTAAACTATATATTATTGCCTCTAGAACACAGATAGCATCAAAATGTCATGTTGAAATATTTAAAGTGCAACACTTAAGAATGACTGTATATTTAGGCTTTTGTTCTGTACTCACCATTATGTATTTGTCTCCTAATGTATAATTTAACCCCATAATGTATCTATATTATTATTATTACCTGTGGTAAACTGTACATGTGGTTTGGCCCTGCATTGAACTTCATCTGGCTGAATAGGTTCCTAAATTGTATTAAGAATGTTTGAAAATGTTATGTCATATTGTGCCTTACAATTTATTGTAAACTTATAGACCCATATTTAATAGTAATTGCTCACAAATAATGAAATGCTAAGTTACTTAACCGTGAACTCACGATACTAAAATGTTATCAGTCTTTTTGTGGTCTATACTAGACTGCTATTTTTAGCTGTTAACTTTCCTGCCTGCCAAGCATTCAGATGTATCCTTATTTTTGTGATTGTAAATATGAGAAAATTCCACTGGTCTTAAAAAAAAAAAAAAAAAAATGGACCAACAGTGTGTGAGCCTAACTTAATGAATGCTCTGGCTGCACCCTGTTGCCAAATTACTGTGGAAAACAAGACAGAGTGGCCAGAGCACTAAGAACCCTGGAACACTCTCTTGTGAGCTTTGGAGTGCATGCAGTGTGTTTCTCACGGTTGCCGCAGACCAGACTGGCAAGAATTCAGCAGCAGCTGTTTGCGGGCCAATAATCTCACTCTATCTCACTCTCTCTGTCTCTGATCAGAACAATCCCCCCAGTGCGACATCGCTTTTGTGTCTCACTCACTCAGCCTTTCATCGGATTGTCACAGCGCCCGTGGGAATCACAGACCATTTAAGACAGGAGCTTGAAGAGTGAAGAAAATGCATGTCAGAGCACTGGGAGTATGGAAAAACTTGAAACAGTAGCCAGAGCTACTAGCCTCCCCCGTTATGATTAGCCTCCCCCGTTATGATTACACTTGATTGGTTTGATCATACATCTGTATTTTAGCACACATATATTATGACCTGTTAAGTAGACAGGACTGGCGAGCTTCATTGAGCTGAATGGCCTGTTCTCATCTAGACTGTTGTAATGTTCTAAAGGCTGGCTCTAGGTGTTGTTCAGGCCAGAGACTTGCTTATGACAAATATAGTAAGAGAAGAAGCGGGCAACATTACTAATTGTAATAGCAGCAACGTTCTTCCTTTCATTCATTCTTCCTTTTAAGCATCCAGAATTTGTTCTTAATGAGACAAAAAGGTTTCTGCTCACATGTGGGAATCAATACATGCAGGAAATTTCAGCACACAGAAAATGAACCAGCATTTAAAATGCTAAAAGTATCAAATTACAAACTCTTCGACCTTGTGCATATTGACTTTATAATTTATTTAAAGGCGATTAAGGCTGGTATTTTATGTTCACTGTTAATGTAAACTATGTGCATACATTCAACTTTGAAAAACACTGCACACACTGCTTTGGCTCCTCTTGGCTTATGGATACCACTTTTTAGAATGTGTGACACTCCTGAATTCAAATAGATATGATTTGCAGTTCAAGACATGATATCATATACTTGTCATTGAATACCCTGTATGACCTTCTAAAATCATTTAGACAATGAACGGGTGATAAAGAGGCCTACACACAATAGCACCTATACAGCATAATGTATATTGAAAAACTATGCCGCATATGGACACGCAAACATAATATTAAAGTGCATGCACAGTATAGCCTTCATCTGCCTAACCAATTTAATTCAATTCAGGAGTGTCCAGGTTAAGTTTATCACAGGCCACACTCACACTCTAAGTCGCCAATTAATCTGCACGCATTTGGGATGTGGGGAAGACAAGTTCAGTACTCTGGCAATGTCACATTGGAAACTTCACAAAGATAGTTGTCATTCTCCGAATTGAACTCGGGAGCTGTGAGGTGACCTCAGTAAACAGGGCCTGCTGCAGCTCCAGGTAACTTACAACAGGGACTGACTCCAAATCCCTGTGATTTTGTAAGGAAAAAAAATAAAGGCTGAATGATTGGGCTTATAAAAACAAGTGGAAGGTTTGATGCAAGGAAGAAGGCTCTTATCAGCACATATCACTTTCATGACCGTATATGTGTCCTGTTTTCTTTCTTTCTTTATTTTTAATTTAATTAGAAACATATAACATTCCATACAGTCATGTCAAATTTAACAAATCAAAGCAAAATTCAATCCCTACCCAAGATAAAGAGAAAGGAGCCAGCAACCGAAGCTACTCTATAAAAGGAGCTAGAAAAGAAGGGTATCCTTTCCCTGAAATGGAAGCTTATTCCAAAAAGTTATTGATTAGATCCTGACATAATTAAAAAAATGTTTTGAACAGATCCTCTAATTGAGAATTTGATTTTTTTCCAATTTCAAGCAGTACAGAACATTGGTTACCCACTGACTTAAGACTGGTGGGGTGGGATTCTTACAGCTGAGCAAGTCTACATGCTAGTAGAGTACTAAAGGAAAGTACAGTTTGTTTGTCCTTCTCCACTTTAAGTCCATCTGGGAGTACACCAACGCAGCTGTTAATGGGATAGGAGTGATTGTGACACCAAGGCTGTCTGATAGGCATGCAAAGATTTTTGTCCAAAATGTTAATTTGGTACAGGCCCAGAACATGTGGCCCAGTGAGGCTGGAGCTGGATTGCAATGTTCACAGGCTGAATCTTGCATCGGAAACGTTTTGGACGTTTTTAAATGAGATAAATTCACTCAATAAAAGATTTTAAGTTGAATGACTGAATGCTTTGCACATATGGAGCTCAAGTGTATTCTGTGCATGGATGCCTTCCACTCCTTTACTGAAATATTAAGTGACAGATCCTTTCCCCAATGTACTCTATGTCCTATGTTCTTTAAACTGAAATGCATGCAGCAGTACATTAAGTCAGCGTTTGTTTTTGTGGTGAGTTTAAAACCTCCATGAAGATTTAAGCATGGAACCATTGATTTTCCACTGAAGGCTCCAGTCAGTTCTTTGTCAATAGAGCTGCATGGGTACAAGACACACTCTTAAAAATAAAGGTGCCAAAGTGGTTCTACAGAGCAATGCCATAGGGGAACCATTTTTGGTTCCCAGAAGATGCATCCACATAAAGGTTTATTTATTTAGATTTGTAAGTGGCTCCATAAAGTAAATAATGATTAATAGATGGTAACAGTTGTGTTGTCATGCTTTTAAAGGGACTCTCACTGCATATGTATAGTATCACAGGCTGAGTCCAGCTTTTCATAATTTGTATCCTTCTAGGTAGCCAACCATAAAGATTTTTTTCCCACATATTAAAAATGTTTTTAAAAGCACAAAGAACCAACTTCAAAAGAGAACCCTTCCCAGAAAGAAATGGTGCTTTGTCAAGTAATGGTTCTATGAGTAGCCACCCAACCTGGTAAAGGAACATAAAATGACATTAAAGAACCATTATTTTTAAGAGTGCAGGAACCATACCTCGGAACGGATGCAAACTTATTACAGGAGCAACTCACGCCTCACCCAGACTGGCCAGGCTCAAGGTAAAGTTGGACATTGTTTGGGTGTTGGCGCAGTTTGTAGCTAAACCTCTTTTTCACACAGCTGTATTTTTATTAAGTAGATGGATAACACTTAAAAATAACAGTACTTTAATGACATGTTACTGTGTTGTTTCTCGTAGAAGCATTACCTGACAAACAACCACTTCGTTCTGGTAAATTGGTTCCTACTATTTGGACAAAATTCAAATGTTTAATGTATAACAGGCTATCAAAATACTAAAAGATCAAGAAAAGCTTAACTTAGCCTGTGTTATTGTATCCAGCAATTATTATTATTATTAGTCAAAAACCCGTTGGTATATTACAAATCTATTATCTATTCATAGCTATTATGAAACATTTTACAGATATAAATAAGTAAAGGTTCTTTCTGGGACCTTCATGTGGATGCTTGCTTTGGGAACCAAAAATTGTTTCCTAATGTCATAGCTCTGAAAGGACACTTTTATTTCTAAGAGTGTAGACATAGAGGTTCTTATGAGTCCGAGAGTTATGAATTCTGTCCAGAATTCTTGGACTGCAAATTGTCAGTAATTGCGCTTAAGGAGTTAACTGCTTCGGAGGAAAACTTGCAGCTAGCATCCCCAACTATAAAGTGAATAAAAGTGCATCGAAACGCGTGCGGCTATCTATTGAAACGATGCTATTTAATGTGTTTTTTATCTTGATGGCAGATTATTGATTAAACAATCGCTCATATTACACAATTAATTCATCAATACAACACTGGTGGGTGGTAGTCTTCCGGGCACATATGTAAGGTGAAGGGCAAAACGCGTGACGTCAGACGTGCGTAAGATCAGCGGAGGATTGGCATGCGGTTTTTAATTCTCGGGCTGGCACCTGGTAAAGATTGCTTTCTGCCTTTCATTTGACGCTGATGCTCCGTGACCATGTAATGAAATAACTGCAGCCGAAAATAAACGCGTGATTTATTTTTTTTCTCAAATATGGATATACAGTAGTGACGATTAAAATGCACAGACGTCCAACCCCGCATGTTCAAACCTGCTGAGCGCTTTGTGTAGTGAGAAAAGCACTATATTAATCCATCCATCCATTATCCAACCCGCTATATACTAACAAGAATTATTATTATTATTGCCGAGACCACTCGATTTGCTTGACGACCAAAGCAAAGCGGAGAGAACTGGCCCTGCGACATAACTGCAGTAGTAAAAGGCGTCGTCTAAACGTGATAATATCGCCTTGTAACTATGTACCTCGCCAGGAAAACAAAAAACTTCCTGAATTGAGCAAAACTGGATTTAAACTGGTATGACAAGTCTGCTTTACGCAGTTTATAGATCACAGTCATTTTTTTTTAAAGCAAACGTCATTATTCATTTTTCGGACCCTTCGAGTGATCAGTCTTCATTGCACAGTATATATAGTCATTGTATGTGTATATAAAGCAAATACTCTTCCCAAAACTTCTTCTTTACCTCATAAACCTATTTTAAACACACCAGACAATCAAAAATATCAGATAATAATAAACTGGGCATTGCGCATTCTTCTTAAATACGTCCACATCGCAGACACCGATTAACGCACCGAAAAGTTTAAAAAGAAAACGCCACCCAATTAAACACGTACACGACCGTATAAAGTTTGTTCCCTCATAGCCTAATTAACATATTATCCGCATTGCCACTTAATTCATTTCGTGGTCGTGACTAGAGCCTATCCCGGCAGCATTAGACGTAAGGCAGGAAACGGTTTTGGACATTTCGCAAGGCCTTTCCAAAGCCCACTTCCACAACGACACAAGGGGTCACTTTGGAATCGTCACCTCAAGGCTGTTTCTGGGCATAGACTGTATGGGGAAGAGGCTATGGCGCCCTCTAGTGGTAAGGGCGCATTACTTCAGCCCCATATAGAGATAACTTTATTTTGTTTAGAAACATTTGTCCGGACCGGACCGAACACAAAGAAATGTTTGCACTATGCACAGCATAGTCGGTTACCCAGAAACGGTCCTTGGCGACGCGATATTTTTTAATACAATACAGACCTACGAACACTCAGACTCCAAACAAATGTCCGATTATGTTATTTTTTTCCGCATACTAGCAATGTTCGGACTTAACCTCTGACGACCTACACAGTCCAAAAATAACTCGAACAACAACAACAACGATGATGATTTTGATGCCAATAATAATGATCCTCAAACTGTACATTAGAAGTGACAGACAATGCGAAATAAAATTAAACGATCAAAACGACAACAGGACTGTAGCTCTTGAGAGAATTGCTAAAAGCTGATTTAACTTAAGCAAAGATCAACTACCAAATTGACATTCATTAAAACGTGTGTCAAAACTTAGCATATATCGTCCTCAATTGCTCACCACCATTTGTGAGATTCATTCTGGGCACGCTAAAGCAGTTGCGCGTTTTTTATTTTTTTGGATAGGTAGATTGCATTACTTCCATACACGAGCGTACGGTAAATAGGAATTGTGGGTAAACATTCCTATTTAAAGATAATCATCATATTCTCAGTTTCACTGAATGTTGTCTTTATGCTAAGTGTTCAATTTATTTTATTATTTTAAACTACATGTGTATATTACGGTGATGTCTTAATTAAAATACACACATATATATACATACATACATACATACATATATACACACACATATATATGGGGGGGGGGGTCTATTTGCGGGTTTATGCCATATAAAACTTCGCCTAGGGTAATAAAAGTCACAGAACCGGCTCTGCGTCACCTAGACAGCACATCTGGGGATGTGTGAGTCAAAAAAGGTGCAGAACTGCCCACTGAAGACGCTGATTTCTAATAACCATGTTAAGAAAATATAAACTGACATGCAGTAAGATGACATGCAACACGTCTGTTCTTTGAGAGGATGTTAGAAGTCAGAAAGGAACGTCAGCATCAGATCACTTAACTGGCCACTCAGTATATCAGAACCTCGCTATTCAAATCAACAATGAGATAAAACCCGAATGGGAGATGAAAGTATTAAACTTTAGAAACGATTAAGGAGAGGCATTGTATAGTCAAACATGTGTCAATAATGCCCACGTTGACAATATAATTCTGCTTCTAAGGTCACATGGTCATGCTGTATGTGTATTGGCTCCAGATTAGGGTTTATTGTGAAATGCGATATATGAAAGGAATGCAGCTGGATTTATAACAAGCCCTTACGTTAGCCCAAATAAATGCACAAAGATTTTTTTTTCGATAGACTGCTCAGGCGATAAATAGTATGTCTTATGGAAAGAGCTATATTAAAATTTTTAAAAAGAATTAGATAAATAATCATATTGTTTTTAAAGTTGCAATGATTTGTTTTATATTACAAAAATAACGCGCCATGATTCTGCTCTATATGAAAGGCGCTATACTGTATAACATAATAGGTGAGAGTCTTTGATACAAGCAGCTGCTACCAAGCCGCACTAAATAAGTCTGCGGTATGCTGCGACGGTGTATACAGGCTGTGTTGTGGCCAAGTGTTTAGAGAATGTTCCGTGCCAACAGCAGAGGCAACGAGTGATTTGAGAAACAAGCCAGACACCAGAGTGCTGCTGTGCTTCCTTCGTTGCTTGTGAGATGGCATAAAGATGCGATTGTCTGGTAAAAGCAGACTTGAGAATCAGGACCTGTCACCATGGGATTGGCTAGCAAAACGGAGCCCTTGTCCTAGAAAAGCAAAGTAGAACAATAGCTGTTCAGTGTGGTGGATAAGGATCGGGTGGGGGTGGGAATGTGGTTATTTCTTGCAAGTGCGCATTACTGTTTCTATTTGGGTGCACTATACAAGAAGACTAAAAAAGAAACTCTGAAGATTGCTTAAGCATATCGAATAGTAAAATTAACTTTTTGGGGACTGCATTGATAATAAAATATATATTCTTTAAACTATATTTTAGTATATTTCGAGTGGACAGGGATGTCTGTGATATATAATGTAATATTGCCAATGATTTGATGGGAAATACCATCGGAAAGGCGCTTGATGAGGTGTAACTGTGCACATCACGTTGTGACTACCGTCATGAAGCATGGCATACGGATTTCAAAAATGTTTGCTGCAGTTATTTCTACGAAAGACGCTATATAACACAATCAAGTATTTACTCTCTGGATTTGTTAATACCTTAATGTTATGTTTTGTGTTCAGTCTCATGGCATTCAATAATGTTGGGCAGGAATTATGAAAATGAAAAAGCCCACTCTTAAGGCAGGTATGTTATAATATAATGTATGTAACCTAGTGCGGGTTAAGTACATCTAATCTAATGTAGGAAGAGTAAAGCAGCACATATCATACATGCACAGGTGCACATTTTAAAACAAGCGTACACACGCTTCGAGGTTTACTTGTACTGAGCCTACTAGGCTACATTTCTTAGAAACAACAGATTTGCCCGAAAAGTACGGATTTTCTCCCTGCCGATTAGTCGCCCTGACCGCGCTAAGGATCGCCGTCAGTCTGCGAGGACAGTAGGAGCTGTCGGAATCACGCCACTTACTGCTTAAACATCTTTTCCATGTCCTTGATCTGCTTCCTGCTGAACTCCTTGAACTCGGTGTAAGGATTGAAGATCTTTGCCTGGCGCGGCCGCGTACTGCCCTCGTTGATGCCTTGTCTCCGGAGCAGCATGGCACTCAGCTCCGAGCTGGCATTCTCGGTAGGTGGTTTCTCGTCTGGTTCGTTTCCAGTCGCCGGTTCGACGCCATCCGACTGTTGCGCTTGCAGCCTACGCTGTAGTTTGAGAGCCAGCTCTTCCGATGCCATGGTGCAGACGCTGACCGACCGTGCGGACTCTGTCTAGGGCGTGTAGTGCCACTGTCCCCGAGAGACGCTCAAGCAGAGTCTGGTGGTCGTTGGAAGAAGGGCACGCCCCCTGTAGATCCTGAATGCTGGAGGTGCTTAATAAATATCCATGGGGGCAGCTGGGCGAGGGATGCAACTACGTCAGAAAAGAGCAGCTTTCAATAGACTTGACGCCATGGGGGGCAATCGCAACAAACCAATCAATCAAACAACTTTTGGTTCATATAGCCCTTTTTATTACAAGCATCATTTTTAGGTATCACTGTTTACAAATATCAACATATATTTGTCAATGGGACATAATCACATGAAGTGACTGGCTGAGGTTCCTACGGAGAAGGGGGGGAGCGGGGGATTGAACTGACAACATTATGATTTGGAGTCCAAAACCGTAAGCTACATTTAGACACTTTGATCTATCTCACTAACGTAAAAATGACACAAGCTGTTTTGTGATCCAGTCAAGTACAATTTTGCATTTTTTTGCAAAACCAGGATTTACAAATCTCTTTTAATGAAACCCATATTATAAAACACTGCTTTACAGGAACTAAATGAAATAAATATTTTTGTATGCTTTATATAAAAAGTATAAGCAGTACTTTATGCATGTTATGCAGTATGAAGGGAAACGTTCTTTCATACACAGATAGATAGATAGAACACGGCGCTGTGTGTATTTAACATCAGTAAAATCCAATGATATGAGAACTTCAGGGCGTGGATACTCCATGGCTCTGGGAGCTATAATCCCCCACCCAACACACAACAAAACCCCGGCTGAGACCCTCCCTGGTGACTCATTGTGATATTGCTAAGAAACCCTAAGGAAGCAATTGAGAAGGTTAGGGGGGGTCGTTATACATGTTATATACCCATGGAGTGACATTTATTTTGCAAAAACCTCGTGTTTAAGCTATCCTCCTGATAAGCAGACAAGACAAAACAGTACGTTGCATATACAGTACTATAAACAGACCAACCACCAGCCCTGTTCTGTTTGTGTCATACATTGCAAGACTGGAATTTTCTATACGTATGAGCACACTGGTATCTGTAATGAGAATATATATGCACACATACAAACACATAAATCATTTAAATTGAATGGAAAATGAAGAAAGACAACCGATAGTCATCCATTAATTGCCTAACCCACTTCGCACAGTTGTGGGTCACCTGGATTGGCGCCTATCCCATCAGCACTGAACACAACGCAGGAATGAGACATGGATGGAGCGCCGGTCGCAGTGATACTTTAATACCGTGCCGATGTAGCATTGCCAGTTAACTTAAAGCACAGGAATGAAAACACGAATATACTATATACCTGACGAAAAAAGCTACCTACCTGTACAAGAAGAAAACATGCAAACTCCACATAGACAGCAAATGTTTGGAATGTTTATCTTCTGTCGTAATTAAGATATTTGACAATTGAGAAAAATTACAAAATAAGCCATAAAAGTTTGCTCTACTCGCAGCATTTTTTTTTTCCGGGGTAATGTAAGGTATTTTGGAAGATTACTAGAAACATAATATTTCTCGCGCCCAAGAGACAAATTAGACCAATTTTATTTGAAAGTGCAGACGCCGAGGGAATGTTAGATGTATATTCAGACTGTCCGATTCAAAGAGATGAAAGAATGAGGGGGGAAAAAAATGATTCTGCGTTGGCCGGGAATCGAACCCGGGTCAACTGCTTGGAAGGCAGCTATGCTAACCACTATACCACCAACGCACGGATGACACTCTTTATCTTCTTTGATTTTAAGTACAGTAAACTGGTTTACAAATTACAATGAATACTGTATACAGTATTTTAATCTTTTATATTCGCATGAATTGCGTTATTTTGCATGGAAAAAACATAATTATAAATTGTTACTACAAACAAAGGTGGCAATCGTATTTGATTTTTTTAAACTTCTCGTCTTGCGCCGAATGCCGCCGTTGTTCTATGCAGTCCAGTCTCCGCGGACCTGAACTGGCTTGATAGGACTGGAAAATACAAACATGGAAGGACAACATAGACACCGTTTTCGTTATGTCTGTGCGAGACATGAAAACCACCTTCTCGTTTTGTTACAGCTTTGTTCATGGAATAAACGCTTTCTTATACTGTACGTTATGAAGGTCAACACTCCATTAGCTACTCCAACCAAATCAAGAAGCAATTGTCACGAGATCTAATTCAAATCTAGAATAAAATGCGGCCTGAAAACACAATTCAAGGTCTCAGATAAAGTTTAGTCATTCTTAAAGTTCTGCATCATTATTAGCAACAGACAAAAATGTAATAAGTGATTTTTATAACTCTTAAAAATAAAGGTGCCAATGTATTTTTTCAGAGCGATTACCGCAGAGGAACTATTTTTGGTCCTTAAAAAATAATCCACATGAATGTTTCAGAAAGAATCTGAAGTAGATCTTTAACATGTTCCATAAATAACGTTGAACAGATGAAGATAGATTTAAGAAATACCGGCCGGTTCGTGGTTTTAAATTACGGCGTACAATAACACAGGCTAACTGCAGCTTTTCTTAATCTTTTATTATTCTAATTGACAGTTTAGTATACATTAAAGATTCTGGTTTTGTGTACATATTAGTAACCTTTTCAAAGCACAAAGGAATTATTTCGTACAATTGCATATACAAAGATCCCTTCCCTGAATTAAATTTTTATTCGTATTTATTTATTTTGGTCAAGCAATGGCTCTACAAGGAACCACAACCCAATAGAGGCTAATTATTTGTAAGTGTGCTTCTAATTAGCGGTCTTTCAAATCTTTTTTTCCTCGTATTCTTGAAACTCCATTAGTTCAGGTTCAGGCCGAGTAGACAGGCTGCTAAACTATCACAAGTCAATTCACTGGTATTCTTGTACTGAGCCACTTTAGAGTGTAGTGCACTCGAGGAAAACCTTCGCATGTAGCGAAACGTCTACGGACACAGAGGGAGGTCGTGCGAACAACAGGTGTGATTTTCAACTTCAGTTTCTTGGAGTGATGAGGCAGAACTCCTGAACAATGTTAAATCATTGATTCATATCTGACCAGTCCAACAGTGGGTTGGGTCCAGGTTTGCGCTCGATAATTTTACGTAACACTCCTAAAGCAGCTTGCGAACTTGTCCCAACAATGGATGGTAAGTGATTATTATACAAATCAATTTAACTGGACTTTATTTTTTTTTTATTAAATTCTAAACCCGCATTTGCGTAAGAAAATACATCATGTCTGTGCCTATTTACGGCACTTTGTTGTTTTTAAATGTGCTATATAAATAAAATTGACTTGATCTGATAACATGAAAACTGAAATTGTGAAAGCGTTTGTAAACCCGCACCGATTAACTGCCTGGCACAAAACACAGTTTGTCTGCTTAATATAATAACCTGGAAAAAAAGCTTTGCGTTACAGAAAAATCCTCTTTTGTCTCAAGACTTATTAAGTTGCTTGTTATTTGCATCGTTTCAGTTTTTACCAACGTAGGCCTGTTACATAATGGGACTTAGTGATTAATTATTGCACAAGTGGCTTATTACTCCATATATTTTCACCTCTTACGTGCAAAAGTCTGCATTTAAAAGCAGCTGTCAGACTGAGTAGGATTATTTGACTCGGCTTCGATTCTGGTGTTTCTTCTTACCTGTCCCAGTGTACGCATATAAATGTAAAAATTAATTCAACTTTAATAGATTGTGCATCGCTATTTGATGTACATCTCACGGCTGTACAGGTGGCATCACCACCTCACTGTCACAAACAGAAACCTAAAAAAAATGGCAGTCACTCGGGCTAACAGAGGTCTCTTTTATTCCTGGTAGTGTTGATTTTTTGGGCTGTCCTGGAGGAAAACGTAGCAGCCGACTGGACAAGAGCAGTCGCTGTTTGAGTAAGCCACCTTTGCCAACAAACTAGGCTTCTACCCTGGAACCAGACCACTCCCATGAGATACAGCAACTTCACACACTGATGTTTACATTAAATCTGCTAAATTACATCAGGTTTGGGACAGTCATATTCTGCATAATACTGACAACACACAAGGCTTAAAGTGCAAATGGAACCCTATAACCCAGCTGTATAAATGAACCAAACAAGTCAAATCCTCAACAGGTGATGAGATGCCACATATTTACTTTGACATTCCCATGTGTCAATCCCAGATTATACACTATATGAACACCTCACCAATTTACTGAGTTCAGGTGTTTCAGACACACTAGACTGTTAACAGGTACATAAAATCATGCAAATACTGAAGCCATGCAATCTCCATTCAATAAGATTGGCAGTACACTCTTAAAAATAAAGATGTCAGAGTGGTTCTTCAGAGCGATGCTATAGGGGAACCAGACCCATCCACATGAAGGTTCCAGAAAGAACCTTTATGTATGAAGATCCATAATGGGCTCCATACATGCAGTAAATAACCATGAACAAACAGATTTGTAAAATACCATTGGGTCATGATTTTAAAAGGACACTTGCTACATGCAATAACACAGGCCAAGTCCAGGTTTTCTTAATCTGGTGTCCTGCTAGATAGCCTACCATACATTAAAGACTTTGGGTTTGTTTTTTGTTTTTTTCTTTCTACATATTAGGCCGTATTTCAAAGCACAAAGAATCAACTTCATATGCAAAGACCCAATTCCCAGAATGAAATGATGCGTAGTCAAGGAACTCTATGAGGAACTATACAACCCAGTAAAAAGCCATAAAATGCTGTTAAAGAGCTACTATTTTTAAAAGTGTAGAATGGGTCGCACTAAAGAGCTCAGATACTTTAAATGTGAAACGGTCATAGGATGCCATCTTTGTAACAAGCCAATATGTGAAATTGCTGCTCTGCTAGATCTGCAAATGCCATTATTGGCAAGTGGAAGTATCTGGGAGCAACAGCACCTCAGCCATGAAGCAGTAGACTACACAAACTAATAGATCTGGGCCATCAATTGCTGAAGCACAAAGCAAGCAAAAATCACCTAGCTTTTGTTGCAGTACTCACAAGAAAGTTTCACACTGCCTCTGGAAGGAACATCAGAACAAGAACTTTGCCTTCATGAACAAGTACTAAGCTTCATGAAATGGGATTATATGGCTAAGCAGATACATACAAGCCTAAGATCATTATGCACCATGAAAGCATCAGCTGGAGCATCTCTTGAGTGATGAATCATGCTCAACTATCTGGTAGTTTGAAGGATAAATCTGGGTTTGTCAGATACCAGGAGGAGTCAATCCAGTAGGTGACATAGGCAGCTGCCTAGGGTGCCATATTTTTATTTTTAAGAGAAGACCCCCAGCCCCCACCCCCAGTAATAATGACTGTACTTGTCATGGACAACGAGGGATGACATGTCTGTCCACCATGCCTAGAGCAATGTGCATTGACTAGCACTGGCCAGGAGGATACTATCTTCCATACTGTAGAGTTTGATGAAGGAGGAATAATGGCCTGGGGCTGATTTTCAGTGTTTCGGTTAGGCCTCTTGGATCCAGTGAAGGTTATTTTTCTGCCACAGCATTCAAAGCCATTTTAGATAATTGTATATTTCCAGCTTTGTGGTGACAGTGTGGGGAAGGCCCTTTTCTGTTCCAGCATGACTGTGCCTCTTTGCACAATGCCAGGTCCATAAAAACATGGTTTTAATAGTCTGGTGTGGAGGTACTTGAGTGGCTTTCACATAGCCACAGGGCCAGCGCTACCATTCATGCCAATTAGGCATTATCTAGGGCACAGATCATAAGTAGGGGAAAAACTCATCCAAACAAGTTAGCTAACAAACAGTCAGTTGGCGCACTAATAAGCTTGGTCTAGGACAGTGGTTCTCAATATGTGGGGCAGGCCCCCCTAGGGGGGCACGAAGTAACAAAAAGGGGGGGCGCAAAGTTGAAAATATGAAAAATACATCTATTGAAACCAAAACAAATTAACTTAAACAACACTCTAATACTAGAAAAATAAATATAGAGTTAGATAAATGTCGATAAAAGTTAAGTAGGTATAATAAAATATGCATCTATGATATATTATTAATTAAAAAAGAACAAATTGGTATTAGTGGGCTCCTGTTATGAAAATTCAGGTTGCAGATACTTAAAGGTTGAGAAACGCTGATCTAGGATGCAAAATAACCTAGCACCGACACTACATAGCCCTGATTGCAACCCTACTGGAACACTTCGAGATGAATTTGAACGGCAATTGGACTTGGGTCAAACATCAGTATCTGATGTCACAAATGCTCTTTCAGCTGAATGGGCACAAATTCTCACAGACACACTCAAATATCTTGCAGATAGCCTTCACAGAAGATTGTAGGTTGTTGAAGTCCCAAAGGGGAGAGGAGGTGAACTCCTGATGGCCATGGTGGGAATGGGAAGTCCAGCAAGCTCATATAGGTGTGAGGGTCAGGAATCTGACCAAATAGCGTAAGCACTCCCGCATAAGATCATTTCAAGTGAATAATAAACCTTTGAAACAGAGAATGACTCATGTCTAGTGAAGCAATAACATTTTAAAATTGTTTTAAATTATAGCTCAACTATCAGTGATGCTTCCAGAAATATTGATGACTTGCCTTGATATGATTTAACAGTTTGTTGAATAGTTAGGGTTAGAAAATAACTAGAAGAGAGACTAGAAAATGAAAAGAGTGTGGGCCTGGGTTACAACCTGGTAGGCGAGTCAAAATTTATAGACTAAAATAATGAATCTAGTACTGAAACCACAATAAAGCAAATTATTTCTTTTTGTTGGAAATAAATATTAAATGTCTATGATACATTTACAAAGCTTAAAACATGCAGCTTGTGTCTAAAATGGTTAATTCTAAATATCTTTAGTACAGTCTAAGACTGTAAAATTCATCAACAAGAAGTGCATGTGTGGATGAAAGCCAATATCTATAGAGGGAGATAAGAGCCAAAGTTAACGTGCTTTTGAAATATGCAGACATGGAGGTATGAAGACATTCAATGAAGGTGTTTAATGAACCACTGGGAGTCATGCAGTTGTGTGGGTAAGGCGTAAACTGAAGATATAAAGCTAAAGCTCATCATTATTAATGTGCATTCCATTATGGATTCCTGCGTAGTGAGATGAGGTTTCATTAGCAAAGTAAAACTCAAGACTTTGGCAAAGGTGGGTACACACAAGGATACAGGAGCCCCCACTGTTTCATTTTTGATGGAAAATCGGGAATTATATGTGTAAATGATATGAGGGAGGAGGGGTGAACCTGCTAATAAATAAATACATAATTAAAATGAAGATACACAACTCAGTCAGAGGAGACTTTGAAGTCTTAGTTGTAATGGAGGAGAGCAGCATTCTTACACTCTTAAAAAAAATGCCAGAGCAGTTTTACAGTGATATACTGTATCATAGGGGAACTATTTTGGGTTCCCAAAAGACCCATCCACATAAAGTTTCCAGAAAGAACATTTATTTATTTAGATGTCAACAGGCTCCACGCAGTAAATAACCACAAACAGATGGTAACAGATTTGTGAAATACCAATGGGTCTTGCCGCATACATCCAGTAACACAGGCTATGTCCAGGTTTTCTTATGTTAGTGTCCTGCAAGCAAAGATTTTTTTTTTTCTTATATATTAGGAAGTTTTTCAAAGCACAAAGAACCAAATTTGTATGCAAAGAACCCATCCCAGAATAAAATGGTGCTTGGTCAAGCAACGGAGCTATGAGAAACCACACAACATGGTTAAGAACAATACAGTGTCATTAAAGAACCATTACTTTGAATAGGTAGGTTAGCAATAGATAAAGACGGAGGATTTTATTGTTTCAATAATTCAAGACAAGACTTTATTATTCATTTTGCTTTTTGTCTAACTGCCTTTGATTGAGCAGGTGTGTATCCATACTTATTGTCACCTTTAAAATAAGAGGACCACGGCACCACACGAGGTGGTGGAGGTAAGGGTGATATAAGGCCTCAAAAACTGTTGCCAATTCTTAGTTTATCTGAGCCACTAGCAGACGCTGTTATGCCCTCCTGTGGTGACTGGCGACTCATGACACTCTTAAATGATTTGGGAAAATATGAGAAACCGTGTTGTGCTACTGAGAGGAGAAGGAGAAACAAGAAAAAAAAAAGCAAAATCAGAAAATTTCAGCTCAACTAATAAAAGAAACATAAAAAAACAAATCCTCAAAAGTGGAATTGTAGCAACTAATGTTAGCATTCTGATATTAGCATTTGAATTAACTGTAGAAGAGAATTAAAACATTTTTAAAAACTGTCCCAGTATGAGCTGGTTGCAGGAGATTCTGGTTGACCTACCTACAGTATATTAAATGAAAAAGTACTGTATTTGCATAGTGAAAATCCCATATCAGAGAGCTACCTGGCTTTGTTCTTCTTCAGCACTTACTCCCGAGTTTTGACAGCCTCTTTTGAGTAGTAAAAGACAATAGGCTATTAGAGAGGTACTGGGTTACATTCAGTCCATCAGTTAATGGTTTTAGCACATACATCAGTTTGAGGGCTTAGTATTCCCAGTACTCTGTATTACAGAAGCAGTTTACAAGCACTGGCTGCCCACTACTCTGAGCTGGGTAAGCGGAATTTGATTGCAATATGAACAATTGCACAGAAAGGATGTACAAAGCAACATACTTAAGTAGAGTCAGGAGACACAAGTCCCTACTGTTTAAGTTTTTACAGTTATAATAAACTGGTACACATTAAATCCATGTTAGGTGATCTCAGTTACCCTAAAAATCATTACTATATTTCTATCCAGCTGAAATAGAACAAAATGTTTGTTCACCCTTGATAATAAAAGAGCATTCTACTGGTTGTAAATCTAAACCACCTCAGCAATTTCTTCTACCAATCCCAAAATGAATAGAAATCCTTTTTGAATGATAAGTGAAGAAGTTGAACTTATTTACAGTATGCATCAATGTCCAGAAAATGTTAAAATGAAGTCATTAAGCAGATTCATATCCTACAGGTTTATTACAGAGAAAGTGGAAAAGCCTCATTGATTTTTGGGGAGTGCTAAAGATATTTATTAAATAACTATATATATTTATTAAAACTTCACCTGGTATTGAAATGATTCAAAACCTGATTTCATCTTATGATGAAGCCTAAAAGTAATAATAATAGTAATAATACAACATTGTATTTATTACAATTATATTAGCGCCTTTATTTATATATTAGCGCCTTTCCTATGCTCAAGTAGTTGGCAGATGAATCTAAAAATGTGCTGGCAAATATCTGTTTTTGCTGTCTCTTCTTGGGAAAGAATCTGAGTCCTATGGTGAAACATTATGAAAAGAAAACATTTTGCAAACTGATTTAATAATTGCTTTAGTTGAGTTGCTCAGTTTACTGAATTCTTTCTGTGAGGTCTGTGAAAAATCTAAGTTTCACACAGTGACAGTTATAGGCATACAGTACATGCACAGGTAAGACATCCTTGAGGATACGGGCAAGGTGATGTTCACACAGATTGAAATCTAATGTTTGAGATTTATGTTGTAGAAATGGATAGTACAGTATTAGAAAGCGGCATTATATAAGTTTATTTTTTAACTTTTAGTGGGACAGAGGTACAGAAATTCTTTCAATTGTTGTAAATGAGGTGTTATGCTTTTTATAAACAAAGGAGTGGATGATTGTAGCTTTCCCACTTAAAATACACAAGGCTTACAGTGGGGATGTGATATACTGGGTCCATGGCTCAGAATGAAAGCCCAGTTTTTGAATAAATAATAGCTGCACTCGCGGATTAAAGAGGGGGCGTGGTCGTGTGGCCAGAGTGTTTTCCTGGACGCTACATGAGGTGGGCATTTCCTCGCTTCTGTGAACAGGTAAGGAATTGTCTGCCTCCGTAATTGAAGCCTAGGGCAGGGGTAGGCAACGTCGGTCCTGGTGAGCCGCAGTGGCTACAGGTTTTCATTCCAACCCAATTGCTTAATTAGAAACCAATCATTGCTAATCTCAGACCTTATTTAATTTTATGGCTTGTTAGTCTGTGCAATGTAAGGCTCTTATATCGTAGATTTTTTTCCTTTCCAAAGATATCATCCAAATGATATGAAGCCTAAAACAGATCATTTTCAGTCTGTCACATTTTTCTATTAAGTGTTTTATTAAATCAAACCGTGCATGATGAACACACACAGATGTAATTGGAAAAAAGCTAGCTGGAGAACTGCTGGCTGCTTTGTCTTTTACATCTTATTGCTAATAAGGAGCAATTAAAACACTGAATGCAGCAGTTTAAGATTGAAATAAGCAATTAAGGTTGGAGAACCTTAACAAGCGAGACCACTAAAATGAAGCATCAAAATGTCACTTAAGCAATATGTGTTTCATCAGCAATAATTGAGTTCTAGTTAAGGAACTGGGTTGGAACAAAAACCTGCACATACTGCGGCTCACCAGGACCAACGTTGCCTACCCCTGGCCTAGGGCTTTTCAGAGCGGTCGGGGTCCCAGATGAAGCGAATGATCGGCGCTTGTGGGACAGGATTATACCCACTAAGTTAATAGAAGAGTGGGTATGATCGGTTACAAGTCTGTCGTAGGGATCAGAGGGACAACTTCGAGTATGAGAAGGAAGACAGGAGGACAACCGACCCCAAGAGGTCAGGCAGATGCCGGCGGAGGCAGCCAGGACAATGGTCAGTAATGTGAGGACCGTGGTGGCTGAAGTCTCGCCCACTGAGCATATCTTGAAAGAGCTGGAGAGACTGGGAGCTTGGCTGGTGTGACCCCAGTGCTGCAGCAGGATTTTAATCTCGTTTTAGCCTTGTTTTGATGCCTGTGATTTTGACCTTTTTATTGGATTATTTATTTAATAATGTTTTGATTGCACTGCATTATTTATTTGGACACTGTGTTGATTTTGTTGTTTTTAATTAAAGCATTTTGCACCATTCCCTAGCGTCATGATGTCTTCACTGTCTAGCTCATCTGGTTACATTACTGACGGTGTCGGGTTCAAGAGCTCCCAAAATGGAGATGGGAGCCTGGAGCAGAACCCACATCTTCACAGGGGAGCACTGTTTGTCCAAAGAAAGCATTTAAAGATAAATGATGTGCAATCAATTATTTTGTGTATTATAAAATACATCTTACAAATGAATAATGTCTTGCCCACTACTGATCTTGCATCATGAAATAATCTGCAAGTGTGATCAGTGTTAAGCAAAGAATAATAAATACAGTTGATCATACTGTATTTATTGCCCAGTATTTTACATGCAGAAAGAATATATACTAAATCATTAATACTAATAAAATCACAACTTGTTTCAGATCTGCATGGAAAACAGACAGCAAAGTTTGAAATACTTTTAATGACTTGCTCATTTAGACAATTTACTTTTCAAAGTGTAGTTCTGTTTAGAAATGTAAATTATTTGACACCATATGGCCCCAGTATGAGCCCTTTTGACATCCACTTTAAACCTAAGAACCAAGTTACCCGAGGTATTCTTTAACATTTCAGTAATTATTTACCAACCTGATGCTGATCTTTCTGATCATAATAGGTAATTACAATAGCAATTGAGGAGAAAAATTAATAATAAATTGCAGAATTACAGTATTTGAGGGTTCCTCTAGAGGGCCTCTTTCTCTTGTACGATTTGGCTCAAAAACTAATCGGCACATTGTCATCTCATAACAGGCTTAAGTTTTGAGTTTGGTATTTTTCTGTCCAGATGTTTTAGCTCTAGACCATCCTTAATAAACTTTAACACACAGACACACCCATCATTGTGATATCGATTTTTTCGGAATCAGGGGATCCTAAATTGTCGAGATTTTTCAAAAACTGGAGATCGAAATTGTTGACAATTCTAAAGCTTTTGCTCTTCCCCCATAGACGATAGGTTATGAGGAGGGAGGGCGCAAAGCAAAAATTACTGGACAACAGTTTTTTTTCTAAAGTTTTGCTTCTTACATTTTTTTTGACTATAATTATAATTTCAGATTGACTGAATCAAGTAAAAATTTGGAGAAACATAAAATTAACTTTTATTAAATTTAGCGTTTAATGATGCTAACACATTGTGTCAATTCATCCATCTACCCATTTTCCTAACCTGTCTATCCAGGGCAGGGCCACAAGGCCTCTGGTGCCTATGCCAGCAAT
This sequence comes from Erpetoichthys calabaricus, assembly GCF_900747795.2. NCBI lineage: Eukaryota > Metazoa > Chordata > Cladistia > Polypteriformes > Polypteridae > Erpetoichthys > Erpetoichthys calabaricus. The sequence continues at coordinate 169,516,340 of NC_041395.2, read as the reverse complement.
AACTTCTGGACAAGGCGCTCATCAATTGATTGAGCTAAAAATATTTTTCTTTTCCTTTTGTTTGTACACAACATCTGATATTTATCGTTTCAGTGTCCAACAATAGTCTGCCAACATTGATAAATTTTGCTTGCTCCATATTGCTCTTCACTGAATGTTCCAAGATAACATGGATGAAGTGCAAGTGTCAATGCAGAAAATTATTCTTTAGCCACATGTTGCACTTCATGACTTTTTATGTTTGAGGCCTGTTGTCAACCAGGTGGACATAGTTTGGTCCTCTGTAGCTGTTAAGAGAATTCTCAACAATAGTACATTTGTATCTGAGTTGCATTCCGAGTAGCAGTGCCACTGCTTTTAGATCACCACAGATTTTCCAGTTGTAATTGTTGCACTGTATTTGTATACTTGTGCAACTGCATAAGAGGAATTCACAAAAATATACAATAGCAAATAAATTGGCACATGATAGGAAAATATAAATGTGATCAGCAGGTCAAAATCCATAAGATACATCAAAAATTGTTCAGGATGCAAAATCTTCATTGACCGGTGTTTTCTGACATAAAATGTGCACTGACCTGTGTACTCATTTCTGAAATGTTTAAAAACATGGTTTTAAACAAAAATGTTTGCAGTGTACATTGTGGACAGGTGGAAGAAAGATTCTTAGCCCTTGCAAAGTGTTGGGATGCCAACCAGGTTTCCCCCTTTATTCTTGTAGAGTCCAAAGTGAATAGGCGCTCGATGGCACTGTAATAAACAAAAATTGAAACAAAAACGATCTTGGGAGCTCCAAGCTTTTTAAAAGTTTGGGTTCAAATGAGATGCCGACATTTGGGGGTGTCTCTCTTTTATACTGGTCCAGGCGAAAGGTAGTAGTTAGTATCTTCATGGGGTGTCTTCTCTGGGCTAAAGAAGAAAGAGACACGTCTGCTAGAGGTAGCGCCATCTCTTACCCCAGAGGGGTATTAAATATCTGTGATGAGTTTTGAGATGTCCCTCAGATGCACATACATGACAACATGTAAACATTGTAAAGGATAGAATGAACCAATATAAGATTATAATTGTGAGATACTGCATAGGAGTGTGACTGCTCCAATGGTATATACTTTGATTGTACCACCACTTGAGCCAATTGTAATCTGTGTTGAATTAAATTAGCTAAGCAAAGCTCTAAGGTTTACTTCTTTGAAAGATAACATGAAAACTAAATGTAGTTTTGAAATGTTTATTACCCATTTTTGGGGAATATATTCTGAACAGAAAGACATACTTAAATAAATGAAAGTAAAGCAGCAAACAACAAATCATCTGTACCATTCTAATAAAAAAGGGGTTGACAAAAATCAACTTTTCTGATTGCAGACATATAACAGTCTTAAAATTAAAAAATCAATGCACTTTCTTTCTACTTCAGCAACTCATATACAATTGTAAATCACGCAGATAATGCATGATGTTGGCTTCGGCTTCCTTTCGAATAGGCAAAAAAATAACAAAATTAAATATTGTATAAGGAAAGGTCTTGAGTAATAGGAGTATTAGGTTCATTTTTGTGGGCATGACTATTGCATGAAAGTGTCCGTTTATGATAAAGATAAATGATGGATCTGGCGCCAGAGCTTTAATATTGTTGAGGCGCATTTCTGATGTTGGTCTCTGGATAAAATGTATTGATGATACCGACTATATGTATTGATGTTTGCGCATTGTGATGATTTTCGTGAGTTCTAATCTGATTTTAGAGATATGCATAATAGTGTTAGTGATACACATAATTGTGTTTGAATGCCGAGTCACATGTTTTATTTCCGGTTACGGTTCCTTCTTGAGTAATAGCTCAAAAAAATACATATGCATTCATTATTATTATTTCAACATAAAAAGAACCCAGTGTTTTAAAAACATGTGCATAATGGAATTTTGCTGTGCTTCCAAAGCAAGAAAAAGATGAAGAAGAAAATATATTTTACCTATTTGTTTTTCTGAAAAACAGCATATAACAAAGGGTGGATTTCACCTGACTGCGGCTTGTCTTGGCTTCAGTTACATAGCAAGGTGCGTAGCTAGCTTGGTACTCACACATATAGACACCGTCTATCTCATACAGCATATTTCTGTGGATTTTAGGGCTACATTTTGATTGAGTGCCAGGCTTGATAAAATGTGATTTTTTTCCGCCTTCTTCATGCTTAAGCATCATTGCTCACCAAAAGACTTACTACTTCAAACCTCTTGCTGCCTTGTCTATGGGAGTGAAGAAAGGAAACGCGACTAATGACTATTAACTACATTATTTTCTCCCGGCTTCCAGTGACGGCATTGGTTAGTGTTGTCATCCCGATAATCGCACAACAGTTGCAAGATATCAGAGAGCTGCAAGCAATGTTAGGCTCTTATGTAAAAAGAGCGACAACGTTCAGCCCCAACCAGTCCCGTTGCCTTATTCTGGTTTGTGGCAAAAGAAATAAATCCGGTTTGCCGTTTTGAAGCTTACTAGCCTATCTCCCTGCGTCTAATTTTGAAACTGTCCTAAAACTACTGATGACATAATTTTAATATGTGAATGTTTATTAGAGATTTCACAGGGGTGTGCTGCCTTTAATTATTTTAAGCCGCATATTTCGAAACAGACGCAATGCAACAGTTCTATTAAAAAATATTAAAACTTTATGCACGAACTACTCGTTTTCATACCTCATGTAAAAAATATTGTAGATTATTTTCATAAGTGGCTCGTTGGTCTAGGGGTATGATTCTCGCTTTGGGTGCGAGAGGTCCCGGGTTCAAATCCCGGACGAGCCCTTGTTTTCCGTTTTTTTTTCTTAACAATTATTACATTTTGATTGTTTCAAATGTATATATACAGGATGGGGGTTAATAAAACCAATTTGTCTTTTTTTCTATGCCAATTCGGAATGTACTGTAAAGATGAATCGCCATCTCATATTAGTTAAGCAGTAAGAAAGGAATATACCAGCACTGGGGAACGGTGCTGAGGGGTCGCCGAGACGATGAAGCGCAACTCAGTTAACGACATTTCGACAGTAACGATAAAGAACGCCTCTACCGAGTATATCATTGTTCTTTGTCATCATTAATAATAACTAGTTTTCAGTTGATGGTGTAGTCTTGATTTTCATTGTGCACAAAAATCAGTCAAACCCCCCACTACCACTCCAGTCTTACAACAGACCTTTCGTTGACTATACGGTAAGACGTTAATAGACCCATGTGACATAAACGTGACATGCGATTGGCTGTTCAGCAGCGCTGAAAGGGAATTGTGACGCAGCCGTCCGGATGGAAGAGTTCCCCAGAGCTGTGTAATTGCAAAAGAGAGAGAAAGTTAAGAGTTGTGTCAATTGGTATTAGGCACGCAATGGATAATGCTAAGGGTATGTGGTCAGAGTAATGTTACACGTCGTTCTCGTTGGCCGTAATAATGGTGGAAGTTAGTGGAGGAGCTCGGAGAGCAGGTAACTCTGTTTGCAGCCATGCAATAAATGCGGCCCCCCAAAAGATACGGAACATCTACGAAATATGAGCTTCATGGTGAGAAATGTCACGTTAACGCGCCACTAAATAGTGCCTCCGATTAAGACCATTTTTTATGTTTGACTTTGACTTCTTGTGACGTAATGCTGACCTTTCACCTAGTTTCGTTGTAGAAAATAACAAAAACAATATATCGGTACTTTTGTTATATTTGGAGCGCTGTGACAGAAGCTTGCAATATTTACTTGGAGTTTTATTTTCACGAACAAATTTACAGGTTATCTTGAGTGCATTTTGTGTGGATGGAGCAGTGTATAACATCAGTGAGCGGGGTGGTTCATCAAAAATGCTGACCAGAATTTCACATGGACAGATTGAATTAGGAACGTGTGAGGTCACAGATTTCAAATCCAAGAATTCTTTGATGTGTGATAGCAGCATAAACCTTGTTTCCATTTCAAAATCCCTTGTAATTTTCAGAAGTTATTATTTCAAAGCAAGAGACATTGTAGATCAGTTCTCTGCTGCTGCAGTAAGGTCCTGTAAGTGTGCAGAAAAATGGAAAGAAGTAATTCTGTATTTTATGGTCAGTTTGACTATGACTAGTTACTGGTAGATTATTTTAATATCATTGACCCGAGTTTTGTTTATACTGGTAGATTAATTGAATGTAATTGATCAGCATTTTTGTTAAGCTGCATATATATAGATATATATATATAATGGAGGAGGAAAAGCAAATGCTGTCTTTATTATTTGGAGGTTGGGTTTGGTAAAAACTCTACATAGGCAGAACCTTCAGGCTTTCCATTTACTGAATTTGCCTAATTCAATGAAAGGTTCACAGGAAGCCTTAACCCAGGGGTGTTTAAGTTTGGTACTGGAAGGCTGTTTTGGTGCTGAAACAATTATTGCTCAAGGAACATTTTAACACTTCATTTTGACAAGAATCCCAACACTAAATTGCGTCTTTTACTTTGAAACCTGTGTTTTAAACCATCTTTGCTAGCTGACAATTAACGCTGAAAAAATGACAAAGGAACCAGCATCCCTCTACATAACTTGGACCCAGGTATAGATGTGTAAGTTCAACATGGAGTGTCTGTTTTGGTAAAATATTTGGAAAGCAATGGAAGAGACAAATCACTACAATATAAAAATGCCTTGAACATGGCAAAATAAAAGCCACAGAATTAAATGCCAAGTTATCCACTATGATTAGGTTCTAATTAAGAAACTAGGTTGGGAAAAAAAAAAAAAAAAATCCACAACCCTCCAGAAACAAACTTATGGACTCTTGACATAGCCTATCTGAGAAGCTTTCAGTATAAGACAAGAACCAAGTCTAGAGGTGATGGCACTTTGTTGTAAGGTTTTAAGCAGAGTGCATCGTCATAGAGAGCACTTTGTCACGAGGGGAAAATCTGTTTTTTTTTTTTTTTTTTTTACAGAAGCTAAATAAATAATATAATAATAAGCAGCCTCTCTCTGAAATACTGTACATACCAGGGTGATTCAAAGGATCCAAATGGAGAAGAAAAAACCTCCTCACTGGGTCCAAGATATAAAAGAGCAGTCACATTGGGGCCATTGTGCAGGTATATTGCTGTTGGTATAGCCCCAGTAGTGTCTCTTGACTCAGTTCTGCTGAGTAATTCATTGGCTGAAAGTAGTCATAGTGTGTTGGACTGAGGATGTGCAGAATTGTTTTTAATGGCACTGTTTTGTTTTCATTCTGTCCTTTACTATGACCTATGGGGGTTCAGATTGTGTCCCAAAACTGAGCTCCCTTGTTGGTGTTAGATATAACACATATTAGGTCAGAACAATTTCTATTTCATAATGTATACATAATGTGTCACAGTTGTTATATACCCTAGCTGAAATATGCAGAACATCATTGTTTATTTCATACAGCACTATGATTAACTGTTATAAAGTAATTCCATGGCAATAGGAAGATACAGATGACACTGTCACTGATGGAAATTATGCAGACTGTCCAGTGAGAACATAACAAATATGGTATGTATAAAATAATTGTGCAGTCACAATTCAAAATTGCTCAAATATTTACATATAAACATTAGGTATTGTGCAGTCACAATTCAAAATTGCTCAAATATTTACATATAAACATTAGGTATATACTGCATTACAATGTTAATTTCTTTACACCTACTAGAATTCACCAAGAATATTCCAGGGTACTACAGCTATAGTATAATATGGTAATGCAAGAGAAAGTGCATCTGAAGTAAACAGTAACTGCAATAAGCATATCAGCTAAACATACTAGGGGGCTCTGCCCCCTGCTCGCTTCGCTCGCCAACCCCTGGTCTTGGGTAACTCGAAATAGATTTGAAAGAGATTATTGTCTGTCTTGGTAATTGTTACATATGTATCATGTTCACCGTCACGACATCTGTAGGTCTATGTAATATATGTAAATGACAATAGTTTAATTGTTATGTAAGTATAGAATGTCTTTTTTGAGTTTGCGCAGATCTATGTGAGATATATTGGAATGTAAAGGTGTAGATGACGTACAAAGGATATCTTCATACACCACATTTGTAGTAAAGACGGCGTGTTGTCCTTGAATGAGTTTTCCTTTGTATGGAGTTACTATAATCTTGACGTTAACGTCACATACTTGCCGAACTCTTGAGAAGGCTACATAAAGTTGTCCATGTCTAAATACAGGCTCAGAGAGGTAAAGGCCGACTGTCCTTGGGATTTGTTGATTAGGTATACGTTGTTTACTGTTAGTAATATGGATAATTGCACTCACTGTTAAAATTTCCTATTTCCGTTAGTTGAACTCTTTCGTTTCTGAGCCGTGGCTCCTTCGCTTGCGGTGCATAGGCACATGTGCCTTCCGTACTATCTCGTGTTTGACTATGCTGTGTTTTGTGGACGTTTGGGGACTCCGTACTTTCTCTGGTTTGACTGTGGGGCGGGACGCGGAAGCCTCTTCTGTTTGTGTTTTCTGTTGAGTACTTATAGTGTTGTATTACTGTAATGTGATTCACACATGCTGTGGATTCCGGATCTTTGGGGCTTCTGTACTATCTCGGGTTTTTGCTTGCAGTGCTTTAGAAGCGCGTTGTAGGCGCCTGCACCTTCTGCAATATGTCGTGTTTGACTATGCTGTGTAGTGTGGACTTGTAGGGTTTTGTACTCTCTTGAGAAGGCCACATAAAGTCGGTTAAGACTGTGTTGTGGTAATCCGGCCGGGTTAATGGTGGTTCCCGTTTTGGAGCCGTGACCGTGACTCCATTAGTTATACGTTGTTTACTGTTAGTAAAATGGATAATCGCACGTACTGTTAAAATTACTTATTTCCGTTAGTTGAGCTCTTTCGTTTCTGAGCCGTGGCTCCTTCGCTTGCGGTGTATAGGCGCATGCGCCCTCCGAACTATCTCGGGTTTGACTATGCTGTGTTTTGTGGACGTTTGGGGACTCTGTACTTTATCTGGTTTGACTGTGGGGTGGGACGCCGAAGCCTCTTCTGTTTGTGTTTTCTGTGAGTACTTATAGTATTGTATTACTGTAATGTGATTCACATATGCTGTGGAGTCTGGATCTTTGGGGCTTCTGTACTATCTCGGTTTTTTGCTTGCGGTGCTTTCGAAGCACGTTGTAGGCGCCTGCACCTTCCGTACTATGTCGGGTTTGACTATGCTGTGTAGTGTGGACGTGTAGGGTTCTGTACTCTCTTGAGAGGGCTACATACAGTTGTCCATGTGTAAAGTACTTAATATTGTATTACTGTAATGTGATTCACATATGTTGTGGAGTACGGATCTGTGGGGTTTCTATAATATCTCGTGTTTATGCTTGCGGTGTGTTAGAAGCGCGTGGACCATGCTGTGTAGTGTGGAAGTTTAGTTCAGAAGCGCGTTGTAGGCTCCTGCGCCTTTCGTACTTTCCTGCGCCTTCCGTACTATCTTTGTGGACCTGTGGGTCCTCCGTAGCCTCTTCCGTTTGACTCTGGGGTGCAGCGCAGAATCCTCTTTTTTGTGTGGCTGTGTCGTTAGTCGTTAGCTATGGGCGCGTTGTTGCTTCATTTCTTATTCATGTTAGTTGAGCTCTTTCGTTTTTGGGCCGTGACTCCTTCGTTCGCGGTGGATCAGACTTCACTTGCGGTTTATGAGACGTGCGCTATATGCGCCTGCGCACTATGTCTCCTGGGTCCATCGCCGTGTACCTGCGTCCGTGCCTTCCGGTTTACCATTCTCAGTTAGTAATATGGATAGCATTACTAACAGAGAAAAGGAATAACATGAATAGAGTTTGAAAGTAAGAAGAACTAAAAGCTTTTTTAATATAAACATTTTGAAATATTGATTATAAACTAAAACAAAATATGCATATTATATATATACTAGACATTAAGCCCGTTACAATAACGAGCGCTAGAACAGTAGTGCATAAACATTATTAGGAACAGTCTATATTAAGTGGCAAGGGGACCTTGACCTCATTCTGTTTCTTGTCTTAATTTTTTTTTGTCAAAAATATTTTTGCAAGAAGCCTAAAGTAAAATAATAAAAATAAAATAGAAACGTATATGACAATACAGTAAGTATAATTAATATTACATTTATCCTCTCCTCTGTGGCTGTTGATTGATGTGTTGTGTCTGTTTGAAGATCTCCTATCCTGCCTCTCTTTATTTTAGCTTGCTGTGGCGTCTCTCCAGCAAGTACTGTGCAGTTCCCCAGCAAGTATTTTAATCTGTGCTGATGTGCAGCTGATTATTGTATGTGTGGCGTCTCCCCAGCAACGGATTTTATGTGCGTGAAAATCTACTTTTAAAAGTCATCCTATTGTAATATCATGAAAATTTGTATATTTAGGAAAACCCCTTCAACGACTGACCCTTTTCCGGGCCAAGCTTCTTAATTGCAAATCTGACATCCTCAGAGTGAACACTTGCACAACAACAAACACTAATCCCTCCTCTTTGGGGAAGCTGGTCTCTGCGTCTCAGTACCTGATTAGATTTTTCATGCCTTATGTTTTAGGAGTTACCTCATTTACCGAAATCCGATTGGATTGGCCGTGCAATATTTTATAGGTCCCGCCCTCTCTGTCTTGTGTGACACGTCAGGCGGCCTTTGAAGCATCTGCTAGAGGCTGGTGACTCTGCCACTCATTCTGTCCTTCCCTGTACTTCCGCCTTGTCTGTAATATGCGTTTAATTTTCTGTCACAACAGTGGGCAATCAGCAGAGTCTCCCCAGGAACTGATGTATTGTGTGGCGTGCAGCTGATAATCGTGGCTGTGGCGTCTCTCCAGCAAGTGCTGTGCAGTTCCCCAGCAAGTATTTTAATCTGTGCTGGCGTGCAGCTAATTATTGTATGTGTTGCGTCTCCCCAGCAATGGATTTTATGTGTGCGGCCGCGAGTACCCAATCAGCACTCTCCCCAGCAATGATGTCCTTTATTAAAGAGTGTCCCGCGCATGCGCACTTCACCAGAAGACACACACACACGGACACATGGATGAACACAGGGATTTTATTAAAGAGGATATGTTTGTAAATGCCTTAAGGGATGGACTGGCACCCCAACTGGGATGAGGGGTAATTGATGGCCCAGTTGGAAGGCAGTAAATGATGGACACTGTATATTAAAGAATAACCCGGCTAGGATGGTGCTTGATTAATGAGAGATTAATAGATGGACTTGGGGAGATTGTCAAGGGTAGTTCCTTTTCCAGTACAATAAATGTCAATCCTCCTCTGGCATGGCCCCAGTATTTGCAGTCTTGAAGGATAACTGTCGGGGTACTTGAGCTGCCAGAGGACACTGCAGAGAGAAGAACTCCATATTTTGCAGAACTTCCACATGACCCAGAAGTTCTTCCTTCATTCAGTGTCATGGAACTGGAAGTACTCCAGAATCCAGCATAAAAGAAGCTGCCTGACCTCTTGCAGATGGCAGGTGAGCTGGAGTCAGGCGGAAGAGCACAATGCTTGCTTGTATAATAAAAGTTACTTTATTTGTATCCTTGACTGCACGGATGCATTTCTGTTTGGAATCTGAGGTGCCCCACATACATACATATACACATTTTTATTTTTATATACAATACACACAGTACAGTGAGTAATTTGTAAATAATGCATGCAAGTAATTTAAAGAAAAAGGAACACATTTAGCTGCACATACACACTATATTTGAAGTAAAACTAATCTGAACACAAGTACAAAGTGTCTGGTAGAGAGCAGCATAGTTGTGCATAACATGGAGTTATACTTGGCTGTACTTGAAGAAGTGACTCTGATTGCCCTTTCATAGCAGGAGATGGTATTTATGAGGATGCAACATCCCAAATCTGTTGGCTGAGAGGCAGTATGAGATAAGACAGGTGAGTAACAAAATGACTTTCAGACTGGGCAGTTGTGAAGTAAAAAGAGACAATACAGACAGTCTAACCTGCTCTCCTGAGGGAGAGGTGCAAACGGATTTAAGGTGGGCCGGATCTACAAGTTTTTTCATAGGCTTTGGTAATTCTAGTGTTAATACCGTTAACCAACATCAGACAATTTACAGAGTAAACAAGATCACAACATAGTATCTGACATTATAGTTTCACCTCTGGTTTTTAAAAATATTTGAATTTTTTTAGAACATACAGTTTCATTCTTTATAAAGGTAGCTTTTCTAAGAACTACTGACAATAAACTGGCCTCCACTTGGAGATAAAGTACTATAACAGGTATATGATGCACCATCTTTATCAATTTTAAACTATTAGAAATAAAATACTTGACCTCATGGAATAAACAAGCTGCAGTTATTGTTTCTTGAGGTGGTGTGTTGTGTCCAGAGAGTGCTCTTAGACCTGTGCATGTAGTAGTAGTAGTAGTAGTATCACATGCACAGAGTACAGTATAATTCTTACTTATATGTCAAAGCAATATGTCACCACTCTCCAGCTCCATGATAAATAAGGATGCAAGGATGAAAGTACAGAACTGTTTATCACATATATTTACATCTTTATTAGAAGTTATGTGTATCAGAACACATGCATTAAAATATGTAATTTGTACTCCTTAAAATACTTTCTTCTGTGTTGTTTTTGACTTGATATTTGATATTACACACTCCTAACATCCATCAGTTGAAGGTCATGATAAGCCAACACTCATCCTAACAGCACTGGGTTTAAGGCAGGAAGCCAGCCTTGGATGGGATGCTAGTTCACCGTAGGACGGACATACACACTCATAGAAAATTGATAGATTATACCAACATACAACTCTGTGAACACAACACTAATGACTGCTGGGCACCCACATCTCAGTAATTTGTGAAGAGCACAGCCAAATGACTAAAACTCTGTGGTTACATTAACAGTCTTAACAATTTTTGAGACAAATTTTGCATGTATGACACATTTATCTGGAGATATAATTATTTAAATTGTATGGTACATTTACCATGAGATAATTCTGACTCAATTGCCATATCCTGCATTAGAATTCTAGTACATTGTGATACGTCAAGCTCAGTGCAAATTTTATACATTTTAAAATGCATCCTTATAGAATTGTTCTTATTTGGATGGGATTATTACAGCAGTTGCTTGGGTAGTTTTTGTTTCTTTGTGACCATATACTGGAAAATGCTGATTCACAAAATAAATAGATTCATGACCATAATAAAAAAGTATTCTCATAAAGTGACAAAATATGAAAGTGGTATGTTGTAGTCGAGAACAGATGAAAATACACTAATTCTAATAAATTACGCTAAGGCACAAAAGCCTGTTGTTTCTGTTTTGCAAAACAGCACCTAATATGTCTTGCTCTTTGCCCTTTTTGGTCTCTTATCTCCCAGTTTCCTCCCACAGTCCAAAGACATGCAGGTTAGGAGAATCAATGCTTCTAAACTGGCCCCTGATGTCTGTGTGTTCACCCTTTGAAGGACTACCACTCTGTTCAGGTGTTGTTCCTGTCTTGCATTCGGTGATTGCTGCCTTGGGACCTTGACCTGGATAAGCATGTTAAGATAATGGATGGATGATTCAAGGTATGATGGAAGCAGTGCATCAACACAGCACCCTATTGATGGTTCTACTTTTGACCTCACATTGCCATCTATATCACAGAAGGAGCTACATGGCCACAAATATTGTTTCTGTTTTACCCTGCTGCTCCCCAAGGGTCTTCTGTCCATGGCCATCTTTCATGTCTCCTGAAATAAGGATTCCAACCATCCCTTTTACCATAATTTGTTGCCAAAACATTTGAGTGCAAATTCTGGGTTAGCATCCCTGTCTCCACCTTACTGCTATCTGCTTCTAACATGCACAAGTCACACTGATCAAGTTCCATTACTGTCATGGTAACATGGGTCACATTATGCCTTCTTTAGCTTCTGGTTGTGGTACTTCCAGATATTAGTTACTTTACCATTGCGGCCTTTGGTTCATTGATGCTGCAGCTTGTTGACTGGGACCCTGCCAAGGTACTGACATCATGCCTTGCCCATATCTGCTTCATGCTGTGGTGACATTGTCTATGAGACACTTTACTCTGGCTCCCACATGGCATTGGTGGCCACTTTCCAATGTCAGTATCCAACAGGGATGTCTTTGGTTGTGAGATACTTTCTGTGTGACCTTGTCCTTGCACTAACACATTGTCTATGATTTGTTTTGCCACCCTCTCCTTGCCAACAGTGAGGCAAAAGAAAATGTCCACCTTTGGCTACTCTCTGCACCTACTGAGGTATCCTTTGTTATGGAGGCCTGCAGTGTAACACTCTCTTGTTCCACGAGTTTTGCAACTCTGCCAAGTTTGATTCATTACCCTCAACCTACTCAAGGAAACTTTCCATTTTCTTTTCTCAGATTTTTTCACTTGTACATGTTGCATACCTCAAATATCACCATTTCCTTTTGATACTTCATGTTTCTTTCTAAGCATTTTTTGACTTCTTCTACTGTCTCTGATACATTGTGTTATCTTGCATCTCCAAAAAATGCATGAAACCCTATTTATTCTTCTAATTTTATTTCTTTTGGGTTTATTTCTGTTGGGTTGTCAACTAAGTTCATGGAAAAAAGAAAGAGCCCCCTTAAACTTAAACTTATCCAACAGGTTCATCTGTTCTCTTTCACTAACTGATGAGCGTTAAGTAAATGCAGGTAACATAATGTATATAATTACTGTATTCTACAAATTCAATGGTAGAAAAAAGAAAAATTCACTGTATTTTATATCTAAAAGAAACATTCAATATCCATCCATTTTCCAACCCGCTGAATCCGAACACAGGGTCACGGGGGTCTGCTGGAGCCAATCCCAGCCAACACAGGGCACAAGGCAGGAACCAATCTCGGGCAGGGTGCCAACCCACCGCAGGACAAATATTCAATATGCATACAAAATATTTAATTTTCTTCCCATTTAAAGAAGGGTTATGCAAAATATAAATCTCATTATTGAAATGTAGTATACCTGGCCTTCAGCTCCCCGGTGTTTTATTTTCCAGTACAAAACTCTTTTGTGGCAATGATGTGGTCTCTAGTTCATTTCTCACCAGGAATCAAATCTCATCTTTAAAAATTATAATAGCTGTTATTCTAGATTGATAGCAATGACTTGGTAACAATATTTGCAAATATAAAAAAAAATTGTTAAAACCACAGTAAATACCAAATCTTTTTCCGGAGAAGCTGGAAATTACAATCTAGAACAGTGAAATACCCAAAAGGAGGAAGTCAATGTAAAGGGTGTAACAGGCAACATGGGTTGGCTGGCATCCTGGCCCAGATGGATGATTCCACCCATATCCTTCCTTATAACAGCCTCCCGATCAGATTGGTTAGTGGTACCTTTCTTGATCGGGAGGCCATTATAATGAGTGAGGAGTCAGAACATTAAATAGCATCCAAAATAAGAAGTTTAAGCAGGTCTCCAGCAATGTTGAAAATGCCACAGTACCTAAAGTCAACATGACCTGCCACAAGATGACAGTTCACGCAATTTATTTAAATGTGGTCGAACAATCCTCATTACATCAAGGCAAGTCAGTCTGAAACTTTTCTGACTTACTTTTATCCTTGCTTTGGATCTTTACCCTTTCCATCTCTGGAGGAATTGCTCCCCTGATCAGATGTAACAGAGCTCCCTAGGTGGCAGTGACCACAGTGCTAGAAACAGTCCTAGAAACAGCAGATACATCAATATAGAATTTACCAGGTATGTGACACAAGGCTCCGACTTGAAGGCACAATAGGAGATGCATGACAAGGCAGTTCTTTCATGTATTCATGGATGGCGGCCTACATGCACAGCAGCAGCAGAAGTGTAGTAGTTGCACAGAGTCTTGTTTTCCAAAGCCCTTATTAAATGATGCAAGGAATAAGCAATCCATCCATCCATCCTCTTCCGCTTATCCGAGGTCGGGTCGCGGGGGCAGCAGCTTGAGCAGAGATGCCCAGACTTCCCTCTCCCCGGCCACTTCTTCTAGCTCTTCCAGGAGAATCCCAAGGTGTTCCCAGGCCAGCCGAGAGACATTGTCCCTCCAACGTGTCCTGGGTCTACCCCGGGGCCTCCTCCCAGTTAGACGTGCCCGGAACACCTCACCAGGGAGGCGTCCAGGAGGCATCCTAATCAGATGCCCGAGCCACCTCATCTGTCTCCTCTCGATGTGGAGGAGCAGCGGCTCTACTCTGAGCCCCTCCCGGATGACTGAGTTTCTCACCCTATCTTTAAGGGAAAGCCCAGACACCCTGCGGAGGAAACTCATTTCAGCCGCTTGTATTCGCGATCTCGTTCTTTCGGTCACTACCCATAGCTCATGACCATAGGTGAGGGTAGGAACGTAGATCGACTGGTAAATTGAGAGCTTCGCCTTGCGGCTCAGCTCCTTTTTCACCACGACAGACCGATGCAGAGCCCGTATCACTGCGGACGCCGCACCGATCCGCCTGTCGATCTCATGCTCCATTCTTCCCTCACTCGTGAACAAGACCCCGAGATACTTGAACTCCTCCACTTGGGGCAGGATCTCGCTACCAACCCTGCAATGGAATGAGCAATGCAATAGTAAAACTCTTTTCTTCTTGTAACTTTGCACCTGCTGCCTTGCTGAAATACGCTAGGGTTCTCAATGTGGTGAAGTGTGGGGTCATTAGGGAATGGTTGTTTCTGATACTTTTATGCTTTTCTTCTTCTTCTTCCTTATTTGATCATGGCAGTTTTATAATCCTCAGTATCAATATTGATTAGATTTAAATCTAAATTACTAAAAACTATTGTAGAGAAATGCCAAGCAAAATGACACCTTTTATTGGCTAACTAAAAAGATTACAATATGCAAGCTTTCGAGGCAACTCAGGCCCCTTCTTCAGGCAAGATGTATTTGAGTTGCCTCGAAGGCTTGCATATTGTAATCTTTTAAAGTTAGCCAATAAAAGGTGTCATTTTACTTGACTTCTCACTACATTCATAATGGCTAACATGGTACAACACCCTAGTACTAAAAACTATTGTAAACTAATAATAGTGATGGAATGGCACCCTGTACAGGTGTTGTTTCTGCCTAGTGCCCTGGAGATGGACTCCAGTTGCCTTGTGACCCGACCCTGGATAATTGGGTTGAGAAGATGGATGCATGGATGGGTAATACCACTATGTTACATTTAAGATTCTTTATTTCTTCTTCCTTTACATTTCAGAAGTAACACTCACAGAGCTGGCCACTGCCAGAAATCTTCTTGTCTTTAGTATTTTCCAAAAAGAACCCAAACCAGAACAGGACATCTGTGTATTGAATGCCACTGCTCACTCCCTCTCTCTCACCTCAACCCTCTGCCTGAATGTGCCCAAAACGTTGATGTTTACCCAGAAACACATTTGAATAGTATAAAGTACAAACCTTCTGTATTTAAACATTTAATGTTACACTATCATACTTTCTATCCATGCAGCTATTTTCAAAAACCTCCTAATCCGGAGCTGGATCATCAGGAAGCAGGAGCCTATCCCAGCAAACACTGGGCACAAGTTAGGAACAACACTAGTCCATCACAGGGTGAACACACACACACACAGTAAGGTCAATTTAGCAACACCAAGTTCACCTAACCTGCATGCCTTTGGACCATGGGAGGCGTATGCAGGGGTAACATTCAAATACCATGCAGGGAGGTCTTGTGGCTCCTTGTACAGTGTCATCTCTCTTTTGTTTTTTTCGCCCCACTGTTGGAAAGACTACTGTGTGCTGCTGTCATCTAAAAGAACGTTCAGCTCCTTGGTATAACTCAGAATTGCGATCTATGAAAGCAGCTGGCCGACGCCTTGAGAGAATGTCACGTAAGACTGGCCTCACTGTTCACATCCAGGCTTTCTCTGACCACCAAAGAGCTTACAGAGAAGCACTAACTTCTGCCAAGAACACCCATTACGGCAGAATAATAGAAAGTGTCCATGATAACCCAAGGGTTCTGTTCTCTGTAGTTAATAAACTACTCGAACCCGCATCTGGCCCAACTACCTCTTCTACTGAAGTCTGTGAGGAATTCCTCCACTTTTTCCGTAACAAAATTAAAGATCTAAATAATTCAACTAACATAAATACATCATCTGTTTATATCTCTCCCTGTTTTCCCACTCCATCCAGCTCCTTCTCTAAGTTCTCACCAGTCACATCTGCGTCTGTTAATAACCTGCTTTGTAAGATGAGGCCGACTACTTGTATACTGGACCCCATCCCCACCACACTACTTAAATCCTGCCTTCATGCCATAATCCCGACTGTTACAACAATAATAAACTCATCCCTTGACACTGGCTCCGTGCCGCTCACTTTTAAAATTGCTTCTGTAACCCTAATGTTAAAAAAAGTCTGGCCTTGATGCTGACAATCTTAACAATTTCCGGCCTATTTCCCACTTACCTTTCCTGTCAAAAGTTCTTGAGTGTGTTGTAGCTTCCCAACTCACCAATTACCTAACCTCTAATAATTTGATGGAACCCTTTCAGTCTGGTTTCAGGGCGCGGCACAGCTGTGAAACTGCTCTGCTACGGGTAACCAATGATTTGCTTATGGCAGCAGACTCTGGACAAACTAGCATATTAATTCTGTTAGACCTCAGTGCAGCATTTGACACAGTCAGACATGACATCCTACTGCCCAGAATGGAGAACATGCTGGGTATCTCTGGCACTGACCTCCAGTGGTTCAAGTCCTATCTGACTGATAGGCAAGAGTTTGTTAGTCTTGGCAACAGCAGATCCAGCTCAGCGCCAGTCACACAAGGAGTCCCTCAGGGCTCTGTCCTCGGCCGTCTTCTCTTCTGTATTTACATGCTTCCCTTGGCCATATTATCCGTAGCTATGGACTGGGTTATCATTTTTATGCAGATGATACTCAACTCTACTTCAATGTTAAAAGTGGAACTTCATCAGAGCTTTCTCAGCTCACAACCTGCCTTAGTGAAATTAAAACCTGGATGGAGCAGAACTCTTTAAAATTAAATTGCAATAAAACTGAACTCCTGCAAATTGTGACTAAAATGCAACTTAATAAAATGAGCTCCTTCCCAGTCCATCTTGGTGGTGATCTCATCAGACCTGCCTCTACTGTAAAAAATCTTGGTGTCATTTTTGATTCCTCCCTCTCTTATTCCACCCACATAAATCACATTAAGAAACTTTCTTACTTTCACCTCCGTAACATATCCCGTGTTCGCTCCTTCCTCTCCTTCTCTATTGCTGAGAAACTTGTCCATTCTTTATCACATTCCGCATCGATTATTGTAACTCTCTACTCGCAGGTGCCCCTTCTAATCTTATATCACAGCTCCAGCTTATTCAAAACTCAGGTGTAAGAGTCCTTACTCGAACCAGCAGCAGCGAGCACATAACACCCACCCTGCTCCATCTTCACTGGCTCCCTGTGTCTTGCAGAATCGAATATAAAATCCTACTAATAACCTACAAAGCCTTAAATAACCTCACACCAAACTACATCAGTGACCTTCTCCATCACTATGTGCCTGCCCGCTCACTAAGGTCCTCTGATTCTCGCAATCTTGTTGTACCCCACACTAATCTACACTCCAGCTGTATAGCGCCCAGACTCTGGAATGACCTACCAAAATTAATCAGGTTAGCTGACTCCATGAATTCTTTTAAAAAGCAACTCAAAACTCATCTGTTCAGGAAGGCTTTTAGCTCTACTTGACTTTATTACTCTTCTCTCAGTTTACTTCTCTGTCAAGATGCTCATGTAACCTCTGTGTGTGTGTGTGCTAGACCGCCAATGATGTTGTCTGTTTTTTTTTTCAGAATTCACTGTCTTAATCTTCTTTATTTATTTATCTGGTTTGTACAATGCTATATACTGTATACGCTGCCGTTCTTTATTATATTCTGTAAGTGCCTTGAGCATGGGAAAGGCGCTATATAAATAAAATGTATTATTATTATTATTATTTATTTATTTTGAAAAGTGTGACTTTCCGAAACAGTATGTGTTCAGTTTTGTGATTATTTATTCACTTTGTCATATTAGTTCATTAAGTCATAATGTTATGTTTACTTCTTGTTACTTTTCACTACTTTTTTTCATTCCTCAGGAGAATTAAAGTGTCACCTTCTCATGAAAGTATTGCCAATCGACTGTTTTTCGACTCGACTTGTGGTACTCCTTGTAGGTGACTTCAGAGGCAGGGGTGTCGCGCGTTAACAAATTTAAGTTAAAGAAGCCTTAAACCGAGCTGCATTATTTATAAGGATAAAAGTATGGCACCGTAACTGAAGTGCGCTTACCGTTTGTGTGTTGAAGGCGCTGCCGCGGGAACGCGGGGCCGTTTAGTGAGGCGCGGTGTCTGGGCACACGTATAGCCCGTTATAGTGGCCAGTACGGGCTCCTCCGCACGTATTCAGTTTAACACTCCGGTGTCCTCGCAGCCTGCCCAGCGCAGGCGGTTTAAATTACGGCGCGCCTGTAAGAAATATCCGGCATTTTTTTTTGTAAGGTTAAGCCTGAGATGGGGATCCCGTATTGCTAAATAATTAATTAAATAAATAATTAATTAACTTTCTGGTGTGCTTGAGCTCTGTAGAGCTGTTGACCGTCCCATGGAAGGGGGCTTACACGCGCGCGACAGACAGGGGTTCGGGGCGTGGCGTGATCGTGGCTAGGTGCGTGCGGTAGACGGGGTGGCAGATTGGCTGGACAATCTTGCCGGTTATATTTAAGGAGTTGCCGGCCAACAGGGGTTGTCAATGGACGTAAAGGCGAGGTAAGTTTAAGCAATGCTGAGCAATTGAATGAGCAGTTGTGATTTTGACGGCTTTGTAAATATTCTTTTTGTACATATATTTATATATCTTCGAGTGATAATTTTGGTGGAGGTATATATTCTTATTTGGTGTTGGGACAGTATTGATTTTGGGATTGGTGCCGTTGTTGTTTTTTTTCTTTTTGTATACACACACACACTTGATTTTTTTTTCTTGTGAATTTTTTTTCACTTTATGTATTTTTTCCTGTTGGAGGAGCTTCCTGAGCCTGAGATAAAGGAGGACTACCTTCGTTGTTGGAGTATGTGTGTAGTTTTTGTAGGAGTGCACTGTTTTTGTAAATACACCATATTTTTTCCTTTTTTGTTTTTAAAGGAGTGTCCGTGCTGAATGACTGTGAATCAAAGCCCGCCTGACACTACTGCATTTTTGGTTGTACAGCACTTTTGTAAATAAACTTGCACCTTTCACCCTTCAATTTTTGTCTGTGTCTCATCTCTCTTTTGATCCTGTTCGGTTCATAAACTATCAGATGTCCAGAGTGTAGGCTGGGGCCACTTTCCCACTATACGGGATATCACAAGGGAAGACTAAGTAGTCTTTTTATGCTTACTCAAAAAGTCACTGCTTAATATGTGTTTTAGAAGACTCATAAAAGACTGGGCAACAAAACCTAATAACAATGATGGAATACTATTTGGAGGTGGTAACTATGAAAGCCTCTTCCATGTTGACCAGAAGACAGGTCTTCCAAACCAATGTTACCTTCACCTCAAGCCCCAGAGCCCTGTAGGTGAACCAGCCACAGAGGGGTCTCCTGCTGCAGCCAGACCCTTTTGGGTACATTATGTAAGTGTATCGTAAAGTTGCTTGTTAATCGCTAAGATTCATTGTTTCCTGGAAATGTAGTCCTGTATCTACACTGATGGCTACTATTTAAATAATTATTTCCTAATTAGTTTAATTGTCATTCCCTCCATTAGTTTTTGTATTTTTTAATGTTAACAAAATTGGCCTATGGAACAGAGGTTGTAATATAATGTTCCATGTTATAATTATAACTATACTTGTTATTTTTAACTTCCTTATACTTGAAAACAAAACTATTTAATAAACAAATTCTGAAACAAACATCTCAACATTTTTCTTCTCTCTGATTTAAAGTGTCTGCATATTGTATATTTACTCTTATTTTGTGTTTCCAGATATCAGATACAGAAGAATATTTATTTAAAAGTGCAACAGGAGTCCTTTTTATTTTTCCTAACAATGCACACTTATTTTTTTACATGTGTTACTAAAATGTCAATGTAGACAGGAATATAGGCAATTCAAAGCCATTATATTTCACCAAATGTGGTGCAATGAGAAACCACAGCAGTTCACAAATTTGACTTGAAATCTAAGAATGCTATTGGTGTCCTGGCCAGCCTCATAAAACAAGCATTAGCTGAGTTTAGGACATTCTGTTTTCCTAAAGGGAAATATCTGGCTTCTGGATTTAAAGCTAAGACATCTTTCTCCTGAGGCATAAGGCACAGATCTTGGCCAACGAGACCTACGTTAGCAAGTTTTTTGCAAGCCACGTGGTGGCTACAGAGCAAGAAGCAGCAAGTTTTAATCTTTCTCTGCATACATTTATTTACACAGGTGATCAAATGTTTTAGGGTTGACTTTCTATAGTAAAGCTGAAAACTTTACTTCTCTCTTAACAATTGATCCAAAACACATTTCTTTAAGTCCATTTTTTTGGCGCTGACTACACTTTCCTCAACTTCCCATTGGTCTTTCAGGCCTCCCAAAATCTTACCTTTTAAGACAGTAAAATGAAAAGAATGTGATCAGATTTTATGTAAATGTTGTCTTTTGGTTTCCTTTCATCTTCTTCCCAGACAACACCAGAGCTGACCTGACATCATGATGGGAGAATTTAAGAATGGTCCTTAAATACCTTGTATAGACCCTTCTCTATAAATATTTTTAAAAATGCCTTAGTTGATTTGTGCGTGTATGAAATCTCACCTGTCAAAAGAATTTGATGATTACAGGAGAGCTTTTTTTCTTCAAAGACTCAAATGAAAGCCATCAGGGACGAATCTATTGTCCTCTGCAAAAACAGATCACACACAGATAGGGACGAGGCCTTGGTGAGGTTTGAACTCACGACCCCTGGTTTACGAGACCAATGCTCTGCCTCTGAGCTACAAGGCCAGTTCCGCTACCCCTCTGCTAGGGACAAGCATGTTAATTGAGGGTTAAGGGTAGGCATTGACTTAATTTCAATTATCTCTCTTCTCTGCTTTTGCATTCCCAAGTCAATAAAGGTTGCAAAAGTTCCTGTGTGGTTTGACTGGCTAGTGATACTACCAGTACATGGAGAATGGTTCAGCTGTGAGTCTGTTGTGTACACTCTGGAAAGCATAGTTCTTTATGGAATGAGAAGAAAAAATGTTTGGCTTTGTCTCAAATGCATTTTCAGCTCAGCTGATGATGATTTGCTTATAATGCAGAGCGATTTTTGTTGTTGCTGTTGCTTTTTCAAAGAAGCAAGTAAATAGGTGCCCTTGCAAGGTAAGCTACCAGAAGTGGGGATTGAACCCACGCGGACATTCGTCCATTGGATCTTAAGTCCAACGCCTTAACCACTCGGCCATTCTGGTGAAGGATTGGCACACTTTAGTTAACCTTTGTCTCTGCCACTTGATGACTAATAGCACGAGTCCTGCAAAAAAAATGTTGTCCTATTTCGCAAAGAGGCGGAGATTCCCCTTCTGACCTAGCTAACAATCTTTCGCAATAATTTCTCAACTTTTGTGCATCGTTTTTGGCGTAAAGTGCAGTACTTGAGTTTTCAGTCTTTTGAGCATCTATTACACGTTTAGTCCATCAATTGAGCTTCCAAAATACTTCCCGTATTGCGGGATCATCTTGCATTTGAATTGCGATGTCCTGAGGATCTATCAACGTAGTAAGGTGTGTACAGACAATTTGCTCTTCATCTGCAGATGCTTGTTGATTTTTATCCCCGATGGCCTGTGCAGCTTTGCTGCCCTCTGAGAGTTGAGCTCCATTCCTGAATAGTCTCATCAGTTAGGTAACACTAGAATGCCTAGAAAAATCTCCATTCTCTCTGATCCACCTACTTTTCTTGACATACGCGGGGAAACTCCTGTGTCCTTATCACCTCACCAATTGCCAATTGCTTTTATTTTGCAAATGTGTCTATTATCGGCAATCAAACCACACCCATCTTTCCCCTCTATCCAGGCAACTGCGTATGCCTATCCTGCCACTAACCCTCTCTATTTATCATCCCCTGGCCACAATTTTCACTTTCAGCCCAAGTCTGTGTTGAAGATTTTATCTAGCAATGTGTTGTAAGGAATTATACAGGAAATGATATAGCGTAGTTTAAAATACATATATTTCATGTGTGTGTTGCGTGTCTACAACGATCTGTGAAATGTACGGCGAAATAAGAAATGTCAGTTCTTGTCAGTGATGTGCAGTGCAGTTCGTGGCAGATTTCCAAATATATGAACCCAAAAGAGTAGCTTATTCACCATTCAATAGGCAGCATGCACATTGAATAGTGGTTATGTTTCAAATCTCATCAGTATTCTTTACACACACACAGGTAAGGTACATACTGTATTTGGCTAAGAAAGAGCGCTACATTTATAGCGGCGAGAGAGAGAGCGCGCATTTGCTCTGCACCCTCCATGTCTTCTAAATTTGCCGTTGCAATTCCACAATTCATACTCATTCAATACAAATGAAAGTATAGAGTGGTGTACAAAAAAAAAAAAGGATTTCAATTTTGTCCTTAATTGAAATATTTTTAAAAGTTTTTAATTCTGATGTTTTAATCAATTTTAATACAGACTGTTCAACAATCGGATAACAAGAAAAACAAAAGAATATGTTATGTTAGGTCAAATTTAGTTTTTAAATATTGGATTGTTTTTTCTTAGTCTATCCCATTTTTTATAAAATTTATGGTCTTACCTTTATTTGTAAACGAAGTCTGTGCGCCTATCCATCTCCACGAAAAGCTTTCTTGTAAAAGTCCTCCTTATTTTCCTTTAGTTTTAAAAGTCTTAATCTTCCGTTTTGGCAGTCAGTCGTAACAAAAAAATACAAATAGACGGACCGCTGCAGTGCACTTGACTTTCTGATATCGCTAACTTATTGGCGCCTCTGCGTAAAAGAGCAGCAGCAATGAGCACCTGTTGGGCTCACATGCGCCCCCTTCAGTGCGACACGGTGATGTCGGCCTCGCCTTGTGCCTTTTCACTGCGGATTTATGTCTGATCAGCAAGACTAAATATGTCATAGACATTCATTAAAGATATTAGACAGACTGTGGGAAGCCAGGATGTATAATAAATGTGTCTGCAAATATTATATTGGCGCCATACAGAGAGAAAACAACGGGCAGGCGCCAACTGCATGCTTCAACCCCGTGTGTGAGGGAGAACGCAGTCCGACATGAGGTGAGACTCGTCGATGCCGAATCTCGCGTTTCTCCCGTAAATTTGATTAAGAAGTGCACACATTAAGCGATTTTTACTATAAAAATGATCAAAATTATTGGAATCATACAGAAAACAAATTTAAAGCACAGACAAGTAATAATAGACCCAACACAACATCATGTGAGATGCTAGTAATACCAAGTATGCTGTTTCCCTGTGTTCCAGTATAGATACATCCATCCATCCATCCATTTTCCAACCCGCTGAATATCAACACTATAACTATACAATATTACACTCACCCAAAAGTCACCAAAGGACACAACTAAACATTTAAAAATGCACTGCTTGTTTAAATAGTTTCTTTGTGGTTTTGCCAAAGAATTGTGTTGAAAGTGATAAATATTATGTTTAAATCTGTTATGTGACAAGTTTATCTGGATCCATCCATGGCAGAAACCGTACAGTGTCAGATTTTCAGTGGAGACACTCAAGCACTGGTCAGTAATGTAAGCTGCATCAGGTTGGATTCTGGTTTTATGATAACCTGTCGTATTATCCTGCTTCAATGATACTGTAGATTTATTAACCTATAAGACAACTTTAAATATCTTGATTAACAGTGTGGTTTACATTGGGGAAAAACATCTGAAACCAAGTTTAATGTTTTTTACATTTATTTATTATTAATTTCCCAAATAGATAAAAGAAAACATACTTTAAATGTTTCATTTTCCTAAGGTTAAGTTTCTTAAATATATTCTTATCTGTCTCTAGATATCCTTGAACACTGGAATATTAGCCAAGGTGGTAATATTTGATGGTTGAGCATCATCATTTGGACCTGAAAAGGGCCACATCACCTAACTGCTTTGTTACTTCAAATGTGTAAGAAGAGAAAGCAAATCATCTTTTAGCTTAAAATAAGAATGTATCACTTTTAATAATAATACAAAACATCCAGAGCTGGATTTTGTATTTCTCAAAAATTATTTCGGTCTGCTTTCTAATTTTTAATTTTTGCAATATAACAGTTTTCTCATCTTTACCAGTTTGCTGTAAAAAATTGGTGTGCTTTGCTATGGCATTAGCACTTTTTCTGTACATTCATTCACTGGATTCACTCTTGTTAACTCTTTCTTGCATGTTACTGTTCTTTCATCCTTTTATCAAGCTGACAATCACATAATTGATTTCTCATTATCACCACTGGTCACTGCTACAGAAGCTGACATAGACCTGTCTGTCATGCTGCATAATTTTACCATAAATGAGTTTGAGTAGCACAATGATTTGCAGGATTCTATCCAGCCCTTTCGAGGGTTCATTTGGGCACACTGGAACTTTTCCATTAGACCAGTTAAGGCTAACTAGTCATCTTAATAGCAGGAGTGAAAACAATTTATACCAGAAGAAACTGTAAGTACAAAACAGAAAGGATCTCATCTGGGAATCAAAAGAGGCAGAAGCAGTGCAAGGCAGCAGTGCTATCAAGGGTTATAGCAAGCTGCCACTAAATGATAAGAACATAAGGAATTTGACAAACAAGAGGAGACCATTTGATCCATCAAGCTCACTTGTTTAGCTAGTAGCTAAGCTGTTCCAATATTTCATCCAGCTTCTTAAAGGTTGATAAGGTTTCTGCTTCAACTACATGTCTCAGGAGTTTGTTTCAAATTCCCATAACTCTTTGCAAAAAGAAGTGCTTCCTGGCTTCAGTCCTAAAAGCTCTTCCACCAAAGTCCTACTGGTATTCTCGTATATGTAATTCACTATTTAGTTGAAAGAGTTCTGCTGGATCAGCTTTATCAATGCCTTATATAATTATGATGACCTAAATTAGGTCTCCACACAGTCTCCTGTGCTCAAGACTAAAATGTTTTAAATCTCGGAGCCTGTCACAGTAGGACATGTTCTTAAGTCCTGGGATCCATTTGCTTGCTCTCCTCTGGCTCTCACTAATTAGGTTTCTTGTTTTATGCACTTAAAACTTATGTTTTACTTTAGAGCAGTGTTTCTCAACCTTTAAGTATTTGCGACCCGAGTTTTCATAACAGTTTTAATCGCGCCCCCCTAATGTTTTTTTGAAACCTTAATAAAATGTATTCCTATATTTTTTGCTGCCAATACACCGCTACAAGTTTAAAATTTCCCTACGAATAGTGAAATTACGCCACATATGGCAACATTCGTGCAGCCTTTTTTGTTACTTTTGTTACTTTTTTGTTACCCCACAGTTTGAGAACCGCTGCTTTAGAGAGACAGGGCATCATTAACAATTCTATCAGACCCATCCATCCATCCATTTTCCAACCCGCTGAATCCGAACACAGGGTCACGGGGGTCTGCTGGAGCCAATCCCAGCCAACACAGGGCACAAGGCAGGAACCAATCCCGGGCAGGGTGCCAACCCACCGCAGGACACACACAAACACACCCACACACCAAGCACACACTAGGGCCAATTTAGAATCACCAATCCACCTGACCTGCATGTCTTTGGACTGTGGGAGGAAACCGGAGCGCCCGGAGGAAACCCACGCAGACATGGGGAGAACATGCAAACTCCACACAGGGAGGACCCGGGAATCGAACCCAGGTCCCCAGGTGTCCCAACTGCGAGGCAGCAGCGCTACCCACTGCGCCACCGTGCCGCCCCTATCAGACCCACTAGGTCAGTAATCAGATAAAATATAAATTGGGATACACAGTATCTGTACTGTACATCTCTTAGATTTTGATGATTAGGGTTTTTGTTCTTTGTGCTCTGGCAATATGGGGCTTATTAGACTGGAAAGGAAAATCAGAGTACTTTAAACAAAGTGCCAGCAGAATTGGACATGCACTTATTAGAGCAGAATCTTTAATGTACTTAATATCTCTATCATGCAAATAATCCTCCTGTGATTGGATTTACTGTTGCCTAACACTTTTCCAGTGCATTAATGCAGTCTAAGATAAATGTAGAAAAGAGTACTTCAAAAGAGCTTTCCTATTTGCCTAGTGTAATACATAAAACAGAAAGTTGAAAATTAAAAGATCTTGCAGTCTTTTATGATTAATTATTGTTTATTATGATGTTGAACACCATGAATAAAGTCTGGAATAATCCAAGGAGTCTCAAAAACTGTTTGAAGACAGACAGGCCAAATGGTTTGCTTTTAGTTGTCATAAGAAAGAAGGGGTTGTATTTGACTCATGAAATCATGGCCACCGTCTTTAAATTTAAGTAATGTCAAATCAATTCAATTTTCCACAGGTGGACTCCAGTCAAGTTCTAGAAAGTGTAGGACAAAGTGGGCATTGCCCATTCTGCTAGGCTTTAGTGGCACACTAAGCCTGTCAAGGCAGTAGAGTTAGCAGACATACAGATGCACCAAACTCTCAGCTTACTTTCCCAACTAAGTGACTGAACTTCTAAACTTCAACTTCTGCCTGGACGTCATCTGATAACAAATGTGTAAAATTACATTTTTTCCAGAGACCCCTCTGCAGATTTCTTGAGCCAGAAGGTGTGAAATGGATTCAAGCAAAAACCAAGACCTACTGTATATTTCAAGGAATGAAAACCAGGATGAACAGAAGAACTCACCTATGAGGAGAAATTGATTTTGTAACTGGAATTGACTTTAATCCATTCAGGAGAGGTTAGAATTTCTTCTTAAAAACTAGCTGTACACACACATACTCTCAGAGAGAGGGACGTATGCTCCAGGTGTCTCAAGAGAACTCTAAGGAAATTCTCAAGGGATTCCTCGGAACACTCTTCTCAGGGACACTCCTGAAAACACTCTCTACAAATGGCTGAAATCTCCAAAACAACCTCTCTTTCTGAAAGTAAAATTTAATGAGTTGCTTTTTCTCTCTTTTGTGACAAGAAATTTGAGATCCAGTCTAACAAACCTTAGCTGCATGGCAGTAGCCTGAAAAGGTTGAGAAGTAGTCATTACTTCAAGAAGTGACCATCAGCATCTAAACTCTTGTTTCAGAAAGACAAATTCTTTCCCCTATGAGGTTGCAGATGACACAAAAAATGGGCTTAACTGAAAGAAGCAGTGCACACCACAAATTAAGAATCATGCAGCAAAGAGGAAGAGTACATTTGAGCATAAGAAGTTTCCACTTGAACCCAGAGCAGCAACAAAACAATAACTCCACACAACATTGGACATCATCTTTAAGGATTTTATATTGTAAAACTGTTTATCTTTACCAAGTTAAATTAGGACTCTAAATAGCAAGTAAACAGCCAGCTGTTATATGTTTGTCTATCTATGTCCTGTCTTATATGCCAACATAAACATATACAATTATTATATTTCTAGAATCCTTGTGTTTATTAATACATTTTATTATTCTGTTTCTTTAAACAAGTGTGCTTCAGTTACCTTCACATAAATCTAAAGGTTGGAGACCCGCCTCCTACAATTGAGAAAGGTAAGGTACATAAAGTAGGAGCCTTTCCGAATTATTTAATCAATCACCTACATTGCTGAAGGCAAAAAGGAATAGTGATTAACCAAGCTAAATCTCGCCTCCATCCCACATTACTTTGACTGTCCCTGGTTGGGTAAATTAAAATTCACTTTCCTTTTCTACACAAATATAATTAATAATAAACAATAATAATAATAATAATAATGCAGTGGGTTGGCATCCTGCCCGGGATTGATTCCTGCCTTGTGCCCTGTGTTGGCTGGGATTGGCTCCAGCAGACCCCCATGACCCTGTGTTCAGATTCAGCGGGTTGGAAAATGGATGGATGGATAATAATAATAATAATAAGTTACATTTATTGAGCGCCTTTCACAAACCCAAGGTTGCTTTACATACAGAGTAAAAAAAATTACACAGATGACAAAAGTTTGTAGAAGAGGAAAGTTTTCAGTTGAGATTTAAAAGTGCAGAAACAGGAGCAATCTTGGAGAGACTGAGGAAGAGAGTTCCAGAATCAGAATTATGGCAGTAGGTGTGAACACCCTGGGTGGAACGTCAGTCAGTCATAACTAATATAAAAATGCCGAAGCAGTTCAGTAGTCTCAGTTGTTCTCTCTTCATGTTTTTGAATTGTGGCAGAAACCCAGAGTTCCTGGAGAAAGCCCAAATGAACTCAGAGAGGTAAATCCATTTACAGTCTTATGGTGTCAGAAAGTCATCTGGGAGGGGCTCAGAGTAGAGCAGCTGCTTCTCCACATCGAGAGGAGTCAGGTGAGGTGGCTCGGGCATCTGATCAGGATGCCTCCTGGATGCCTCCCTGATGAGGTGTTCCGGGCACATCCAACCGGGGAAGACCCAGGACATGCTGGAGGGACTATGTCTCCTGGCTGGCCTGGGAACGCCTCGGGATTCTCCCGGAAGAGCTAGAAGAAGTGGCTGGGGAGAGGGAAGTCTGGGCATCTCTGCTCAAGCTGCTGCCCCCGTGACCCAACCTTGGATAAGCAGAAAAGGATGGATGGATGGAAGGATGGTGTCAGAAAATATTTTGTCCCCTAGAAAATCAGCCTAATAAACTGGAGTCAGTTGTGTGAATGTGTGGGTTACCAATCAGACCTGATGCTGTATGGGCCATCTCTGTCCAATAAAAATCTACTGTACCTAACACAGCATAGAGCAAAGTTAAACTACAATGAAATCCACATCATCCAAGAGCAGAAAGTTAGGGACTGTATCACTTGATCTGTCTTCACAGGTATATTCTCTCTGCTAAAAATCTGTCTAAGAGCAAGATATACATTTTTTGATAACCTCACAAAATGTCCTCAGACAACTTTTAGAAATCAGCAGGTTTTTCTTACCATGGCCAAGTTTAGTATTAATAACTCTATAATTCTCATTTGTTAACAAAAACAACTTTTTAAAAGCAATTAAAGAAACAAATTTCTTTTAAGGACATTCATTATTAATATATATTGATATGATATATTTAAGTAGTGTCAGTACTTCCCCAATTCAGTCCTGGAGACAAAGGATATTATTCAACATAACAAATATTAATGCATATTTGTTCACAACTTTGTGCTCCTCATTAAGTGTCTACTTTGGTAACAATGTAGAAGAATTAAAAAGTAAAATCTTAACAAATAAACTTAGGAAGTTTAAAGATTAAAATGACAGGGAATTTCCATAATGGTACATTAAAAGTAGAGACAACAAAATAAAATCATGTGCAGTAAATAAAGTTGCAGTGATACTTCAGGACTAAGTCTTGTAAAATTTCCAAATTTAACTCACTGAGGTATTCTTAAAAGACTGGATCACTTTTGTAAGCCATTCTGGCACTAGTAAAAAGAGCAGGGTGCGGCAGAATTTCTCCCCCATTGTTTTACAGGACTGCTTGATAATTACAGGAAACATCTGGATGCACTTATTGCTGCTGAAGATGGCACAATGAGTTATTGAGCCCAAGGGTGCAATTCATTTTTCACTCAAGGCACAAGGTATTTTTATAACAGCCATTAATTAATTTTAAACTTTTTCATTAAGTTTACTTTTTTCTAATAGTGCATTTATGTTCTGCTACCATGCACTGTGAAAAATATGATGTAATGCAAACAATCAGATGGGACAAATGCTCACATGAACAGACTTTCACTTAGCAACCTTTATAGAACAGCACCTCAAAATCAAGATCCCAATAATAATCTTTTTTCCCTTTGTCTTACATTCAGTGTTCATAATAATCTGTAACATAGTTACTTAGAAATACTAAACCTTGTAGGTAAAATCTTTTATTTTCCACTTTCTCTTTCAATACAGGTATTGTTTGGTGAGAATAGTGTGGGGCCATGTGCATAATTAAGGTAGAACCTTTAAATTCTCAAATTTGACAAGCAATGCCCAAAGACTCCACAGTGGAATAACTGCTCCTATCTTAAGGTATGAAACCTAATGTGTGCTGCTCTCTTTTATATTACTATAGATAGATAGATAGATAGATAGATAGATAGATAGATAGATAGATAGATAGATAGATAGATAGATAGATAGATAGATAGATAGATAGATAGAACGAACTTTATTTGCCTTTTTACATAAACTCTTTAAATAAATAAATACATACATCCATACATAAATACATGTACACTATGGTCTATTATTACAGAGAGACAATTTATTTTTCTGTATTAATGAAATTATTACCATCTAGCATAATATACCCTGTGACAGACTGGCACGCTGTTCAGATATTGTTCCTGTCTCTCCTCTGAAAGTCTCCAGCTGCATTCTTGAATCTCCCTAGATTTCTAGAATGTGGCACAAATCTTCCTGAAATGTATGGAAAATGCACTCACTGTCCCAGTGTCACTAGTTGCTGTCACTCAGGCATTCAGCCTAGTCCATCTTCATCCTCATATGGGCACAAAAACTATGTCTTTTTTTCACAAATTTCAAAGTGATTATGTTTTCTTTAGTTTAAATGTAGAGGAGATACTTAAAAATATACATTTTGGCTAGAATGCATCCTTGCCCATTTTTTTCATGGCACTTCTTAGAACTATTTCTGCACCTGAACTAAGCACAGAGCTTGTTCTAGTCTGTTCTTTTATTCAAAACTCATATCAACATGAAAATAATGGAGATACAGTTAGTTATTCTTTTAGAATATATACACTACCAAAAGGGCCGGCGCTACCTTAAAGCGAATTAGGCATTCGCCAAGGGTGCAGATCATAAGGGGGAGCAAAACTCAGCAGTACGGGTTAGCCTCCTAAGAGCTGGTTGGCGCACTAATAAGCTTGGCTAACTACACAAAATAACCTAGAACAGGCACTGACTAGACCAGTGAAATGTCGGGACACACCCAGAAATGTTTATGTTTTTAATAATAATACATTTTATTTATATAGCGCCTTTCCCATGCTCAAGGCACTTACAGAATATAATAAAGAGTGGTAGGGTATACAGTATATAGCATTGTACAAACCAGATAAATAAATAAAGAAGATTAAGACAGTGAATTCTGAAAAAAAACAGACAACATAATTGATGGTCTTGCACACACACATACAGGTTACATGAGCATCTTGACAGAGAAGTAAACTGAGAGAATTGATTGAAATCTGTGCCTTCTTAAATCAGTATATAATGAAATTGTTTGAAAATACAGCTTAGATATTACTAATGTTGTTAATGGCTATTACTACTTGAAATGACTGGTTTTTAATTTATTATTCACATATGACTGCAAAGTCCCATTTTCAGTAGCCATTCTTTCGGCATCCTATTGGTCAACTCCCTTAGCTCATCCTTAGTTAGTCATATATAAATTCTAATTGATTATTGGAGAAATCTTTCTAATTGCATTAGTACCACTGAAACCTGTTATCCTGTTCACTTGGGTTGCAAGGTACCAGCATTCGTAAAGCTCAGTTCTAGATTCAATATGGCCAAAATGAAACCGCTTAATAAAGAAATTTGTTAGTCTGTTTTTTTTTTTTTTTTTTGTACAGAATAAAGGTTTTGGGTGACACAGTGG
Source organism: Erpetoichthys calabaricus (assembly GCF_900747795.2). Taxonomy (NCBI): domain Eukaryota; kingdom Metazoa; phylum Chordata; class Cladistia; order Polypteriformes; family Polypteridae; genus Erpetoichthys; species Erpetoichthys calabaricus. The sequence continues at coordinate 169,484,598 of NC_041395.2, read as the reverse complement.
TGCAGTGGGTAGTGCTGCTGCCTCGCAGTTAGAAGACCCGAGTTCGCTTCCTGGGTCCTCCCTGCGTGGAGTTTGCATGTTCTCCCTGTGTATGGGTTTCCTCTGGGTACTCTGGTTTCCTCCCACAGTCCAAAGACATGCAGGTTAGGTGCATTGGCGATTCTAAATTGTCCCTAGTGTGTGGGGGGGTGTGTGTGCCCTGCGGTGGGCTGGCGCCCTGCCCGGAGTTTGTTTCCTGCCTTGTGCCCTGTGTTGGCTGGGATTGGCTCCAGCAGACCCCCGTGACCCTGTGTTCGGATATAGCGGGATGGATGAAGGTTATTCTATGTGGCACATTTTCAGAAATTGATTATTTTATGTAAAAGTTTATTGAGAGAAGAAGGCCATCAGTAAGCTTTTTCCAGTCATTCAATGTCTGAGTTCTTTTGCCCATTTCAATCGTTTTCTTTTATTTGCCAGTATAAGATATGGCTCTGCCTCTTAGGCCACCATACCTGAAGAGACCTTACAGTAAAAAATGAAAACTGATCCTTTAGAACTTGTGGTCAAACCTTGGAGGCTGGAGTATTGTGATGAAGTAGGGCGACTGTGCAAATGTGTTTGCAAACACAAGTACAGTAGATGCTTGATTAAGAATGACAAGTAATGTAGCAATTGTTTTTTTAAATGTGTCATCTGAAGCTTTTATTTAGTTTATTTTTCTGCATGTCTAATCTGGGTTGAATACATATTTTGGGCAAGGTAGGACTGCTTCAGTAATATTTGAACTAAGTACAGCCACTGTACAGCTACAGTCAGTCATTGTGTAATCCACTTAGTCATGAACAGGGTTGCAGGGTGTGCTGCAGCCTATCAAAGCTGGCATATGACGCAAGGCAGGAACAAACCCTGGACAGGGTGCCAGTCTATTACAGGGCAAACACACGTACACACACACACACACCAATCATGTGCTATGACAAATTTAGTATCGCTGATCCACCTAACCTGCATGTCTTTGGACTGTGGGAGGAAACCGGAGTACCCGGAGGCAATCCATGCAGACACAAGGAGAACATAAAACTCCATGCAGGGAGGACCTGGGATGCGACCCAGGTCTCCTTACTGTGAGTCGGCAACGTTACCACTGCACCACCATGCCTCCCAAATGGTACCAACGTTTCCTGTAAAAATCTTAAATTTAAATTTTCTGCTTTTCCATTCTTCTTATTATTGTGAGTTACATTTGTAGTTCTCCTAATTTATTATCTTTCTCTGTTTCACAGCGTAGTACCTACAGTTTGCTAGATCAGCTCCCATTTATGTGTAAGCTTCTGTTTATATATTGAAAGGTATCAGTGGTGTACCTATAGGCAGTTGCTCCAGGCACCGTATCATACACACTGTACTGGAAGCCATAAATAACTGACAAGGCACTACATTCAGTTTCCATATGGTCTAGTTGTACATGCCAACATAAAAAGGAAATTTGCAGCAGTGTCCAGTTTTCCTAAAGCAATCAGAGCAATTGGCAGACCTCTTATTGTAATAAGGGCACCTAGCATGAATGATACTACTTTTCTTTTTGCGCTACCAGCCATTTATGATGATTGTGGTTTATAAAGGGTAAATTGTGTATGTATGCCAGGTTTTATAAATCTGATTTTTTTTTTTTGCTGTATGTATGTTACTGCTGTTTGGGGTACACACATTTTCATACTCAGATACACACAGTTTTATAAACAAGCCCCCTGCTGTGTGTTTCGTTTACTTCTTGTATCAAGTAGAAGACAACAGGTTTTGGACAAGAGCTTATTTTTCCAACAGACTGTTAAGATTCTTCCTTATAAGAGCTGATGAGAAATCCTTTAAAAGAACACTTTATGCAAATGTTTTAACTTGGCACACTGTTTATTCTGATATTTAATTATATGTGCTTACAGCACCTCCTCAGCTTTAAAGTATTGTGATTATATTACTACAATGAATGGAAAGCAATTTATAATTCTACCCAGTAAAAATATACTGATTAAAGGTTTGAGTTTCTGAAGGTCCATCCATTTGTGCATCCAGGTCTGGATCACAGGGGCAGCAGTCTAAGCAACGATGCCCAGACATCCCTTTTTCCTGTCACCTCCTCCAACTCCTCTGGGGGATATTGAGGTGTTCCCAGGCCAGCCGAGAGATTAAATCTCTCCAGGTCATTCCATCTGGTAATAACAAAACAACATTGTAGGGAGGCGTCCAGAATGCATCTTAATCAGATGCCCAACCCACCTCAAATGGCTCCTTTTGATGCAGAGGACTTTGAGCTCCAGTTCTTTCAGTCACTACCCACAGCTCGTGACCACAAGGGAGGATAGGAATGTAGATCAAATGGTAAATCAAGAACAACAACAGCATTTATTTCTATAGCACATTATCATACAAACAATGCAGCTCAAAATGTCAAAGAAAACGTTACAAGAAAAGAGAAACAAATAAGATTAGGCAATAACATTAAACATGAACTAACACAGAAAGGACAAAAAACAAATGAATCTAAATAATCTTAAAAACAGATAAATATCAAGTAGAAGAGTAGTGTCCTTATATACAATATCATGATGTAAGTCTCCAAAGATGAGTCCAGTGATAAGGTTAGATGGCCAGGAGGATAGAAAAAAACAACAAAAAACATCAGTTAGGCTGAAAAAGAGCTTGTGTACTTTTTCAGAATTTCAAAGTTTTAAACATGTAATTGGAAGTGAGATAGATAGATAGATAGATAGATAGATAGATAGATAGATAGATAGATAGATAGATAGATAGATAGATAGATAGATAGATAGATAGATAGATAGATAGATAGATAGATAGATAGATAGATAGATAGATAGATAGATAGATATTATAACAAACAGCTAACCACTCTCAAACATACACCAGAATGACTGAAAAAAAACTTCTGACTTGGCTGTCACAGTCTCAGTGAGGCATTAGGCAGATGTATTAGTTTTTGGTATAAAGAAGCCCAAGTGGTGTTCCTTGACACACTTCTACTGAATGGTTCATTAGCTGAAAGTCCTCAGTTTTAGTGTGTCACAGAGAGGATGTGCAGCATTGTTCATAATGGCACTCAGTTTTGTTTTTGTTTTCACCATTGCTGTTACCTCCACGGGGACCAGAGAATGTCCCATAACTGAGCCTGCCCTTTTAATTAGTTTGTTAATGCGGTGGGCCTCTCTTGATTTAGATTATATTGCAATTTTGTATGTAAAACTATTTATGGTATATGACTTGGAATATGATGTAAATGTGTAACAGTTTGGTTTTGACTCATAAAAAATGCAATTATTTTTTTTCGGTTCGTCCGACCCTCAGACTGCCCCAACCTTAATGTCACACTTCTTCCATATGTATGCCTATCTAGACAAATTTCACTGTCACATCTTTTAGTAGTTTCAGAATTATCTCTCTATTGTAATAAAAAAAATCCTGAGATGAGACATGACTTTTTCAGAGAGATACTTTCACATCCCCTGAGACAAGACTTTGTGCCAAGAGATTTAACCACGCAAGGGGCTGGAAATACAAGACAAAGTGTAGATGACAAAGTAGAATGTCGTAAAGAATTCAAAATCGTTGGCGTGATACATATGCAGAGCAGGTTAAAGATAATGAAAGTACTAAAATTCGAAAGTCTCAAAAAACTGATAGTAAAGATCACATTAGCGCAAACAAACGGAAATTATTACTCGGTGACAGAACAGTGAAAAGAGATCAGATATATTGTTCAGATTTAAAATTTAATCTGGAGACTTGTAGATCATCTAATTCGTGTTGCCATCAGGGAAAAGTAGTGTTTCTTCCCAATGAAGAGGCGTATCCGAGAGATATAAACTATTTGTTGTTTGGTGAAAGTGAAATGCACTTACGCGAGCGACTTAGACGCGAATTGGCTGGCGTGTAGCGCATGCTGGAGGGGTTGATGAGCGATGTAAGCAGAAGCCCCCTAGTCAGGCATCAGATACCTTTGGTATAGTCAAAACTGTTCAGATCCATCTCCTAAACTGTCAGGTATAACTTCTGTTTTATACACCAAATGGTGTCTATGTGTCTTTGATGTAAAATACAAATGCGTCCTCAGTTTTATATCTGGAGGACAGATGGTCTCAGTGAGTCACAACAATGCCTTTGAAGTGGCAACCTAAAAGTACTGTATGTGTGATTAAAATGAAGCAAATGTAGTAAAAACAAAGGGTGTGCTGAATTATTTATAAATTTGTAGTTTAAGCAGATTGTGTTTGATCTATAACTGTGATTTGATTAAAGATCAGACCACATCGCTTTGAGTAATTAATGCAAAAAAACAGAAAATCCCAAAGATGTCACTAACTTTTTCATGCAAAGAAAAAAGTTTTGAAATCACAGCTTTACAAGGGGAAAGTTATGTGATGGATACATAAAGTGTTTATTACACCTTCTGCTTTTTCTCTTGCTGACCTTCCAAATTTTTGTTACCTGTTAAATATTTAAGATGGTGTATACGCCCATCTTTGTGATTTCAGACCTGAAAACAATAGGCTACATGTTTCATTTTATCCCACATGCTCATTTTTTATAGTCATAAAACAATACAATACAGCTTATTTATTTTGTATAGCACTCTTCACTGAGTGCAGGCGCAGAGCGTTTTGAACAATTCTCAGTTAAAAAAACAAGTACAGATTATAGTAATTACTAAACACAGAACTGGTACACATAGAAATGGAGATTTGGTTAAAAAAAAAACTGATTAAACATAAATGAAACAAACGTTATCTATCAATCAGTTAATCAATGAACTACTTTCAGTTGACAGGGGCGTAGATTAAAATTTAAACAGAAAAAGTCAAAAACAAAGTCACAGTCCTGGAGTTTTCAGCCAACTGGCTGCCTACCCACTCCTGGGTTTTCTATAATGGAGAGCTTTCCGTCCAATCTGATGAGAGAATCTTTTCACTCGATGATCTCAATGCTCCTTTATCTGAGATGACTTTTCAATACACAGAAGAGCACTCATAGCTATAGGGGTCTTTAAATTAGGAGAAGGCAACATATGGCCTCTACACTTCAAAACCAGTTTAACAGCCACTGCACATGCCAATAGTCTGCTTTTTGACTTTGTATTTACAGTTATAAATGGCTGTCTTGTTCCCTAGCACCAGGAGCATATATAGATATAAAAGTTAATGTTAAAATATCTTTTAACAATATTATACTGTTAATAATTAAATATACTGTGTTTTGCAAGCTTGGTCTTTCCCAGAAAAATATTTTTGAAATAGCAGACATAGTGAAATTTTGCTACATAGGAAATATGGTTCTATTCAATAAGGGCGCGCACAAAAAGGCGAGCTTCAAAAGGGCGACATCAATTGGGCGCAGCGAATAAAGGCAAACGCAACAAAATTATTACAGAAAATTTATTAAATAAAGGCAATGATTGAACGTATAAAAAGGTGAAAGCAAGAATATTAAAACATCCAATTAATTAATGCATGAACTTCTAACGAACTATTTCTAAAGCTCTCTATATTTCGTTGTTTTCTGCTCTTACTCATTGTTGTGTTACACTTGAAGCTGTAGATTATGTGCAATGCCACGTAGATATTTTATTATTATCTACTATTATTATCTATCTATCCATGCGGTGGGTTGGCACCCTGCCCGGGATTGATTCCTACCTTGTGCCCTGGGTTGGCTGGGATTGGCTCCAACAGACCCCCATGACCCTGTGTTCGGATTCAGCGGGTTGGAAAATGGATGGATGGATGTTGTTGATTCTGTAGCTCATTTAAAAATACAGAAAGAAGTGCACAATACCTTAGAATTTGTGTAATTTTTCAGATGAATTAAATAGAAATCTCCTTGAAATAAAGAGACACAGGAACGATGTACTGCTGTTGACCTCTCATTTCGATACTGCTTTGGGTTTTGTTGTCATGCCATTAAGCATGTGTTGCTATTACTTGAAGAGGTTATATATATAAATAATTTTTTAATATTATTACTGGTAATTGCACATTGGCCCTGTGTGAGAGTGTGTGTGGACATGAGTGGGCCATGCAGTATGCTGTTATTCATTTCTTGGCTGTTTCTAGCCTTTTGCGTTCATTGCAGCCATGAAAGGCTCCCTGCCACCATGTACTTGACTGAGCAGTTTTGAGAATGTCACGATGTCTTAAAATTTATTACTTTCACATTTGGCACGATGAAGAAACCAGCCCCGAACAAGCCCACTCACCCATCTCCACACAGGGTCAGTTTAGAATTGCCGGTCAGCCTTATGCGTGTCCTGTAAAATGTGGTAGGAGAGAGGAGAAAAAAAAAACACATACACGGGGAAAACATGCAAATTGTACACATCTCAGGTCTGTGGATTTGAGCCAAGGGTATAACACTGCAGCACCAGTCCCTTAAAAAACTGTTGTGATAAAGTTTAATGTTAATAGAGAAGAACTGAACCATTTGTTAAAGTTATGTATATTGTTTTTTTCTGACCAATTTCAACTGAAAAGCAACATTAAAATTTGTTAAAAAAAAGAGACTCAGACAAAAACATACTGTACATTTTTATCACGCTTCAAAAATTGAAAGCCTGTAATGTAATTGTATGGTAGGAAGACAAAATTGCTTTCTCAAAATTTTGATATACTGTTCTCCTTGTCCTAAACTCGACTAGCAATTGTGATGTGATGATCGAGGCTAATTTAGAAATTGCTGTTAGTAAGATGAGTAATGACTATACTAACCTTAAAAATGTTAATTTTTTTAGATATATACATCATTTAGAGTTCGAGTTCATTTACTAGTGCAACTAGAATGCGTTTAACAGAAGACCTTTTTCATGTTTCATGAGTACTGCATACTATTATACTTAACTACAGTTTATTCTGACACCAAGTCTGTTCACATTAAATTTCAATTATCTGAATCTGTTCTTTGATACATTATCCTGCGCTGCCATTCTCTTACTGAAAGTGAGGAGCGCCCCTTTGCAGTCGTTACACCATTCAACCGTTAGATGTCAGCACTGCGCAAGTAAAAATGCCAGATTTGCCACCCATTTGCAGCGATTTAAACTTTTTTGCTTTTAATGTAAATATGTTTCTATGAAAATAAACGTAGTTTAGTGACAGTTTATTTTGAATATCTAGGAAATGAATATATAATACGTGCATTTCCCTGTTTGCCTTTACAATTGGGTACATCCATTAGATCTAAAGAATTGGAGCCTGTATTCTGAGCTGTTCTTTGACTGGACCCTATATCCTGACGAGTATCAAGCCTGTATTCCAGGGGTACCACGTCTGACTTTATATGTATATATTTTTAATTCTTAAATGTGAAACATCAGGTTCCTGGCGGTGTACTTAACATTTTTAAAAATAGTTTTACATCAATTATGTGTTTTCTCAAGATGCTGTGATGTGCAGTTCTTAACTGTGAGATCAATTTCCAGCACTTCCATATGGTGACTTGTGCAAGGAGGGAGGGCCCATTGACGTGTCCAGCTCTCTCAGCATCTCCAATTGGAATGTGAAATTTACACATTCACCAGGTGTCTCTGTCAGCTTTCTTCCTGGTCCTCCCATTCTATTCCCACAACAACCAGTAAGACGTGCAGGTAAGGTTAACTTGTGTCACAAAGACTAGAAGCAGCTTAACAGTATTTTAAATGAATTGTACTTAATTGTTGGTCTGGCCAACTAAAAACAAAGAATATTTTAGGATAATGTCACCTACCCTTAAAACGCAGAAACATTCTTACTGCATAAAATACTGTACAGGTTGCTGTTTCAAATTCAACTTCATAGAGATCACTTCAACAAAGTATTTTCCTCCTTTATATGTCTGAGAGCCACTCCTGTGGGCAAAGCAGACCCTCAGATCGCAATTTACATGACCACAAAGTCATGCGCATGTGTCCGCATGCCCGCGTCCTGAATGTGCCACCAGTCCAAACAACAGTCCGAGCAAACCTCTGCCAAACTTCACACATACCACAAATGTCTCTTGTGATGAAGGAAATCAAAAGTTAGAAATCAATCCATTTTTTAAATCCACTTTACCAGGAATGCAGAGAAGCTACAGCCAAGCCCAGCATGCATTGGGCACATGATTTCTGTGATGTCGATATCGGTAATATATATAACTTCCACAGGTATGATCAGACTCCTTGGTCAGTATTGATAGGCTCTAGACATTGCACCGGTGCCAGGGAAAAATAGATTAAATCGATGTTGTTGCAAAGACCTATAAGTAGTACAGGCCCAATCAACAGCAAAGTAACAAAGATACTCATTACTAAACTCTATTCATATACAATTTTTCATATGTATTTAATTGATATTTCTACAGCTATCAATGACAGCTGCTCAAAAATATAACTTTCTTACTATTAAAAAATCCCCCGCTACGGTGATATCAATTCATTTCAGGTTACCCTATAAAACAGTCAGAATGTTAGAATATCCAGTGCAATTATCTCTTGGACTTTCATAGATAGATAGATAGATAGATAGATAGATAGATAGATAGATAGATAGATAGATAGATAGATAGATAGATAGATAGATAGATAGATAGATAGATAGATAGATACTTAGGGGAAATTCACATACTCCAGTAGCAACAACATACTGATACAAACAACAATATTAAATTAAAGAGTAATAAAAATGCAGGTAAAAACAGACAATAACTTTGAATAATGTTAACGTTTACCCCCCCCACCGGGTGGAACTGAAGAGTCACATAGTTTGGGTGAGAAACGATCTCCTCAGTCTGTCAGTGGAGCAGGACAGTGACAGCAGTTTGTCGCTGAAGCTGCTTCTCTGTCTTGAGATGACACTGTTTAGTGGATGCAGTGGATTCTCCATAATTGATAGGAGCCTGCTGAGTGCCCGTTGCTCTGCCACAGATGTCAAACTGTCCAGCTCCATGCCTACAATAGAGCCTGCCTTCCTCACCAGTTTGTCCAGGCGTAAGGCGTCCTTCTTCTTAATGCCTCCCCAGCACATCACCGCGAAGAAGAGGGCACTCGCCACAACCATCTGATAGAACATCTGCAGCATCTTATTGCAGATGTTGAAGGACACCAGTCTTCTAAGGAAGTACAGCTGGCTCTGTCCTCTCTTGCACAGAGAATCAGTATTGGCAGTCCAGTCCAATTTATCATCCAGCTGCACTCCCAGGTATTTATAGGTCTGTACCCTCTGCACACAGTCTCCTCTGATAATCACAGGGTCCTGGAGGGGCCTGGGTTTCCTAAAATCCACCACCAGTTCCTTGGTTTTGCTGGTGTTCAGGTGTAAGTGGTTTGAGTCGCACCATTTAACAAAGTCCTTGAAGAGGTTTCTATACTTCTCCTCCTGCCCACTCCTGATGCAGTCCACAATAGCAGTGTCGTCAGTGAACTTTTGCACGTGGCAGGACTCCAAGTTGTAGGATCGAGGGCGTGTTGGACCTGTGGCCTCAGGTGGTGAATCAGCAGCCTCTCCATGGTCTTCATCACATGTTACGTCAGAATGATAGGCCGGAAGACGTTCAGCTCACTAGGACGTGATACCTTTGGGACTGGGGTGATACAAGATGTTTTCCAAAGCCTCGGGACTCTCCCCTGTTCTAGGCTCAGGTTGAAGATGCGCTGTAGAGGACTCCCCAGCTCCAGCGCACAGACCTTCAGCAGTCGTGGTGATACTCCATCTGGACCCGCTGCTTTACTGGCACGAAGTCTCCTCAGCTCTCTGCTCATTTGCGCTGCTGTAATTGTGGGTGGGGATGTCTCTCCTATGCTGGTATCAGCAGAAGGATGGGTGGAGGGTGCAGTACTCTGAGGTGAGAGTGAGAGTGGGTTAGGGTGGTCAAACCTGTTAAAGAAGTTGTTCATTTGGTTTGCTCCCTTCACGTCTCTCTCGATGGTGGCACCCCGCTTCAAGATGCAGCCAGTGATGATTTTCATCCCAAACCCACACTTCCTTCATGCTGTTATTCTGCAACTTCTGCTCCAGCTTTCTCCTGTACTGCTCCTTCATCGCCCTGAGCTGGACTCGGAGTTCTTTCTGCATGCGCTTGATCTCATGCTTATCACTGTCTATAAAAGCCCTTTTCTTCTGGTTCAAAATGCCCTTGATGTCACTTGTAATCCATGGCTTGTAGTTAGCATAGCAGCGTACCGTTTTTACTGAAACTACAATGTCCATACAGAAGTTGATGTAGTCAGTAGTGCAGTCAACAACCTCCTCAATGTTCATAAGCAAGTCAGTCAAATATTCAGGTATTGTATTATATATTCATGTAGCGGTTCCACAGATACAAGATGATGATGAAGAAGATTAAATGAATGAAGTGTAACACGAGGAGATATGTTGATGTGTGTGCTTTACAACGAGGTATAACGAATTGAGGGTAACCAACCACCTGACCGATTGTAATATGAAGTGTGCTGGAGATGGATAAGTCTGAAAACGTGAAAAGACAGTAAGACCACTTACATCAAGGAACGCTTGATGTTAAACTCTTGAATTAAATTCTGCAGTGCAAGGAGCCTGCTGTTTTCTGTGGAACTGATTGCTGAGATTATTGAAAGATCAACTCCGGATGAGGGCAAAGCTGCATTGGTCAATCACTGATCATACTGGATCACAATTCACATGCAATAGACACTCAAAATGAAAAGAATATAAAAATGTCAAATACCGCAATTTAACCCATAAACAAGTGAACAAACTTTGAAAAATTATCGCCAAAGATTGCAAGGTGAATTAGAAGACTAAACTTATCCTTTTTCCGAAATGGAGCAGAAAGGAAGTTTACAGGGTCCCTGGAGTTGTGGTGACAAAGGTTAATAATACACCATCTATCAGCCAGCAGAATGACCGAGTGGGTTCATTCCCACTTTCAGTAACATGATTTTCAAAAACACATATTCACTTGCTTCAAACTCTGCTTTGGAAAAGTTCTTACCCTTAAGAGATTAATTAATTCATTCCTTTCAGAGAAGTGGGTGGACCCAAGGTGGGCTGTGGTAGTTTTGCCTTGTAACTGAGAGACAGAGCATTGGTCTTATAAACCAAGGGTCATGAGTTCAAACCTCACTAAGGCCTTGTCCCTGTCCACGTTCAAGTGTTTCGGTGTAAAAGGGCTTTTTTAATTGATTCAACCCAGACATTCATTTCAGAGGTTGAAAGGAAAATCTTTCCTGGTTTTGCTGAATCCCTCAGACAGGATAAAATTTCTAGGTGCACGGAATTATGAAGGCATTTTGTTCACAATGATCATCAATGCGTTTGTTAAACACATTTTCTAATGAACATGTATCTTGAGGTTATGAATGCCTTTGCTTCTAACAAGGAATGACAGAATAAGTATTTGGAGGGAAAGGGCTTGACAGGGTGCTAAAGTTAAAAAAAAAAAAACAGAACAGAAGTCAAAAGCCGCTTGTAATATTACTCCATTTGGCCCCTTTCTAAATCTTGTCTCAAGCTGACGTTTGTAAAAGTAGACACCTGTCCCATGTAGATACGCGCAAAAAAATAATAGAAAAAAAAAAAAAAAAGGATGCACTGGAAGCACCTCCAATGCTGAGGGCAAAAGGTGACAGTGTTTCAAAGGAAAGATTGCCTTGGCCTTAGAGTTGTTCTTTGAATGAAGATGGCAGAAACTTGGCAAGTGCACAAGCGTCACTCAGAGTGACGAAAGGTCTGTTCTAGCCCTTAACCTTTTCCATTTTGCCACTCTGACAGAACGGTTCGCAGCACAGTCTGTCAGAGAAAGCCAACCTTCCGAAAAGATCAAAGGTTTACGATGGCAGCAGATCTCCCCTAGGCAGGACGAACCAGCAAGACGTAACGACTTTACGCCTTGCTCCATACTTTACCAATCAGCCAACCTCCATCAAAGTCCACTTTGCGATGTAAAATCCTGCTTAAGAGCGGCAACATGCTTAGAGTAATGTTCCAGAGAACAGATAGTGAACCATCGAAATCAAAACATTTAATTCTTCAGGTAACCCGAATTCCTCTAGCAAAATCAATCCCTGTCCAGATGTTAAATAATGAGCATTGGCTTAGCTTATGTCCATAAAAGAGCATTCGAATTGTTATCAGGCATAACCTCCTCTGCGGGTTTTCCACCCACTTGTCTAAAATCTGTGCACACTCATCTCACGTAACCGGAGGATTTGGATGTTTTATAAGGGAACACAGCGGGGGTCAGCAAACGTCTTCTTCCATGAACAGAATGAATTGACAAGGGAGAGTTGCTCCCTCCAAATTGCGACAACAGAGATCCTCATTAAAATTAGTCCTCAAGCCATTGTTTTGTTTCAAGGAATTTGTGATTGCCTATATATTTGAAATTCATCCATCCAACCCTATTTGAAGACCTCTCCACATTTTTATGGATATGATCAAGACTCAGAAAATAATTATACTGGCATGATCGTCGGAAGGTACCTGGTAATTACATCTGCTCCTCTTTATCATTGCCAGGGTCCTTAGTCAGGCTTGGCAGAGTGGTTTCCACACCGAGCACTGATACGGGATTCACTTTTTTTCTTTGAGTACAGTCAGACAAACTGAGTTTATGCCACACGAGGTTAAGGAGGAGTCGAACCTCCCAAATTAATTTTAGACCTTTTCAGAGTTGACGTCATCACAGGATAACCTCACCTGACTGAGGTTCACTAGCTGGCAGGAAGGTCACCTAACTTGCCAAAAACTAAGAGTGTGCCATGATTAGCCGCCCCGACTCCTCAACGGCAATCGTTTCAAATCCAAACAAATCCTCCCAGTGAATCTATCACACTTTTCAGTGCGACGGGAGCTATACTCGGGATGGTTAGGTGTCACTTCAGGAAGCAGAATCGGTTTAGGATTTCACGATGTAAACATCCAAAACATGGGAACAAAGTGAAGGAAGCGAGATGTTCCCCCTGAAGAGGGAGTTGCTCCTTCTGGAATCCCGCGCAAGAACAGAAGATGAGACCCCACCAGTTTTTGATGGAGCGAGAAGAATGAGCGCAAGTTTCATGGTGTGGCAGAGACAAAGATTGATTGAACTCCACCATTTTACCACCAGGATGGCCGAGTGGTTAAGGCGTTGGACTTAAGATCCAATGGGCAAATGCCCGCGTGGGTTCGATCCCCACTTCTGGTAGCTTGTTGTTCAAGATTACTTCTTCTGTACACTCTCGACTTTGTGAAACACTTTCACCTTCTGATGGTTAAGTGTGGCAGTTTCACAACTTGGATCTTTAGCTCAACTGAAAATACATTAAAGGGATAAATGTATTTCAGGTCAGTGTTCTTACTGCCATTCCACTGTGCACTGTAGCACACCAGCCAGCCAAACCACACAGGAACATCTGCAATCTCTATTAACATAACAATGCAAAAGCAGAGAAGGAAAGAATCAAAATTAAGCCAACTGTTAACCCTCAATTAACATGCTCGTCCCTATCAGAGAAGTGGGTGGACCCAAGCAGTATTGTGGTGGTTTGGCCTTGTAGCTCAGAGGCAGAGCATTGGTCTCGTAAACCAGGGGTCGTGAGTTCAAACCTCACCAAGGCCTTGTTCCTGTCTAGGTTCAAGTCTTTTGGCACATCAGGATATTTTTAAGCTATTGAACCCAGACATTCATTTCAGAGGTTGAAGGGAAAATGTTTGCTGGTATCACGGAATCCCTCAGACAGGATAGAATTTCTAGGTGCATGGAATTATGGAGGTATTTGTTCACAATGATCATCAATACATTTGTTAAACACATTCTCTAATGAACGTGTACCTTGAGGTTAGGAAAGCTTTTCCTTCTAACAAGGAATGACCGAATAAGTATTTGAAGGGAAAGGACTTGACAGGGTGCTAAAGTAAAATTCTCACATTCGTCACGATTTCAGGCCAGCTTTCACGTTGTCCGGAAAAGAGATAAAAAGGAAAATAAAGGTTGTAAATTAAATAGAATTTGGTTACTTTCTTTTCATTTCACTGGATAAAATGCTTGCACTTTGAGACACGTGAAAGTGCATTGATAAGTTAAAGAAAGTGTAGAAAACGGACTAAGAAATCGTACTTCGGGCAGTTCAACAGAAGTCAAAAGCCGTTCGTAACATTACTCCTTTCGGCCCCTTACTAAATCTTGTCTCAATCTGACGTTTGTAAAAGTAGACACCTGTCCCATGTAGAAACGCGCAAAAAAATAATAGAAAAAAAAAGAAAAGGATGCACCGGATGCATCTCCAATGCTGAGGGCAAAAGGCGACAGTGCTTCAAGGGAAACGTTGCCTTGGCCATAGAGTTGTTCTTTCATTGAAGCTGGCAGAAACTTGGCAAGTGCACAAGCGGCAACAGTCCCGCCTCCTCAAAAACCCAAACAGTCACTCGGAATGACGAAAGGTCTGTTCTAGCCCTTAACCTTTTTCTTTTTGCCACTCTGACAGAACGGTTCACAGCACAGTCTGTCAGAGAAAGCTAGCCTTCCGAAAAGATCGAAGGTCCACGTTGGTAGCAGACTTCCCCGAGGCAGGGCAAACCCGCAAAACGTAAAGACTTTACGCCTTGCTCCATACTTTACCAATCAGCCAACCTTCATCAAAGTCCACTTTGCGATGTAAAATCCTGCTTAAGAGCGGCAACGTGCTTAGAGTAACGTTACAGAGAACAGTTAGTGAACCATCGAAATCGCAACATTTAATTCTTCAGGTAACCCGAATTACTTTAGCAAAATCAGTCCCTGTCGGGCTGCTAAATAATGAGGATTGGCTTAGGTCATGTCCATAAAAGAGCGTTCGAATTATAATCAGGCTTAACATCCGCTGCGGGTTTTCCACCCACTCGTCTAAAAACTGTGGACACTCCTCTCACACTGTAAACGCAGGATTTGGATATTTTATGCGGGAACCCAGCAGGGGTCAGAAAATGTCTTCTTCCATGAACAGAATGAATTGACAAGGGAGAGTTGCTCCCTCCAAATTACGACAACAGAGATCCTCATTAAAATTAGTCCTCAAGCCATTGTTTTGATTAAAGGAATGTGTGATTGCCTATATATTTGAAATTCGTCCATCAAACCCTATTTGAAGACCTCTCCACATTTTTATGGATATGATCAAGACTCAGAAAATAATTATAAAGGCATGATCGTCGGAAGGTACCTGGTAATTACATCTGCTCCTCTTTGTCATTGCCAGGCTCCTTAGTCAGGCTTGGCAGAGTGGTTTCCACACCGAGCACTGATACGGGATTCGCTTTTTTTCTTTGAGTACAGTCAGACAAACTGAGTTTATGCCACACGAGGTTAAGGAGGAGTCGAACCTCCCAAATTAATTTTAGACCTTTTCAGAGTTGACGTCATCACAGGATAACCTCACCTGGCTGAGGTTCACTAGCTGGCAGGAAGGTCACCTAATTTGCCAAAAACTAAGAGTGTGCCATGATTAGCCGCCCCGACTCCTCAACGGCAATCGTTTCAAATCCAAACAAATCCTCCCAGTGAATCTATCACACTTTTCAGTGCGACGGGAGCTATAATCGGGAGGGTTAGGTGTCACTTCAGGAAGCAGAATCGGTTGAGGATTTCACGATGTAAACATCCAAAACATGGGAACAAAGTGAAGGAAGCGAGATGTTCCCCCTGAAGAGGGAGTCGCTCCTTCTGGAATCCCACGCAAGAACAGAAGATGAGACTCCACCAGTTTTTGATGGAGCGAGAAGAATGAGCGCAAGTTTCATGGTGTGGCAGAGACAAAGATTGATTGAACTCCACCTTTTTACCACCAGAATGGCCGAATGGTTAAGGCATTGGACTTAAGATCCAATGGGCAAATGCCCGCGTGGGTTCAATCCCCACTTCTGGTAGCTTGTTGTTCAAGATTACTTCTTCTGTACACTCTCGACTTTGTGAAACACTTTCACCTTCTGATGGTTAAGTGTGGCAGTTTCACAACTTGGATCTTTAGCTCAACTGAAAATACATTAAAGGGATAAATGTATTTCAGGTCAGTGATCTTGCTGCCATTCCACTGTGCACTGTAGCACACCAGCCAGCCAAAACACACAGGAACATCTGCAATCTCTATTAACATAACAATGCAAAAGCAGAGAAGGAAAGAATCAAAATTAAGCCAACTGTTAACCCTCAATTAACATGCTCGTCCCTATCAGAGAAGTGGGTGGACCCAAACAGGCTTGTGGTGGTTTGGCCTTGTAGCTCAGAGGCAGAGCATTGGTTTCGTAAACCAGGGGTCGTGAGTTCAAACCTCACCAAGGCCTTGTTCCTGTCTAGGTTCAAGTCTTTTGGCATATCAGGATATTTTTAAGCTATTGAACCCAGACATTCATTTCAGAGGTTGAAGGGAAAATGTTTGCTGGTATCACGGAATCCGTCAGACAGGATAGAATTTCTAGGTGCATGGAATTATGGAGGTATTTGTTCACAATGATCATCAATACATTTGTTAAACACAATCTCTAATGAACCTGTATCTTGAGGTTAGGAAAGCCTTTGCTTCTAACAAGGAATGACCGAATAAGTATTTGAAGGGAAAGGACTTGACAGGGTGCTAAAGTAAAATTCCCACAGTCGTCACGATCTCAGGCCAGCTTTCATATTGTCCGGAAAAGAGATAAAAAGGAAAATAAAGGTTGTAAATTAAATAGAATTTGGTTACTTTCTTTTCATTTCACTGGATAAAATGCTTGCACTTTGAGACACGTGAAAGTGCATTGATAAGTTAAAGAAAGTGTAGAAAACGGACTAAGAAATCGTACTTCGGGCAGTTCAACAGAAGTCAAAAGCCGTTCGTAACATTACTCCTTTCGGCCCCTTACTAAATCTTGTCTCAATCTGACGTTTGTAAAAGTAGACACCTGTCCCATGTAGAAACGCGCAAAAAAATAATAGAAAAAAAAAGAAAAGGATGCACCGGATGCATCTCCAATGCTGAGGGCAAAAGGCGACAGTGCTTCAAGGGAAACGTTGCCTTGGCCATAGAGTTGTTCTTTCATTGAAGCTGGCAGAAACTTGGCAAGTGCACAAGCGGCAACAGTCCCGCCTCCTCAAAAACCCAAACAGTCACTCGGAATGACGAAAGGTCTGTTCTAGCCCTTAACCTTTTTCTTTTTGCCACTCTGACAGAACGGTTCACAGCACAGTCTGTCAGAGAAAGCTAGCCTTCCGAAAAGATCGAAGGTCCACGTTGGTAGCAGACTTCCCCGAGGCAGGGCAAACCCGCAAAACGTAAAGACTTTACGCCTTGCTCCATACTTTACCAATCAGCCAACCTTCATCAAAGTCCACTTTGCGATGTAAAATCCTGCTTAAGAGCGGCAACGTGCTTAGAGTAACGTTCCAGAGAACAGTTAGTGAACCATCGAAATCGCAACATTTAATTCTTCAGGTAACCCGAATTACTTTAGCAAAATCAGTCCCTGTCGAGCTGCTAAATAATGAGGATTGGCTTAGGTCATGTCCATAAAAGAGCGTTCGAATTATAATCAGGCTTAACATCCTCTGCGGGTTTTCCACCCACTCGTCTAAAAACTGTGGACACTCCTCTCACACTGTAAACGCAGGATTTGGATGTTTTATACGGGAACCCAGCAGGGTCAGCAAATGTCTTCTTCCATGAACAGAATGAATTGACAAGGGAGAGTTGCTCCCTCCAAATTACGACAACAGAGATCCTCATTAAAATTAGTCCTCAAGCCATTGTTTTGATTAAAGGAATGTGTGATTGCCTATATATTTGAAATTCGTCCATCAAACCCTATTTGAAGACCTCTCCACATTTTTATGGATATGATCAAGACTCAGAAAATAATTATACTGGCATGATCGTCGGAAGGTACCTGGTAATTACATCTGCTCCTCTTTGTCATTGCCAGGGTCCTTAGTCAGGCTTGGCAGACTGGTTTCCACACCGAGCACTGATACGGGATTCGCTTTTTTTCTTTGAGTACAGTCAGACAAACTGAGTTTATGCCACACGAGGTTAAGGAGGAGTCGAACCTCCCAAATTAATTTTAGACCTTTTCAGAGTTGACGTCATCACAGGATAACCTCACCTGTCTGAGGTTCACTAGCTGGCAGGAAGGTCACCTAACTTGCCAAAAACTAAGAGTGTGCCATGATTAGCCGCCCCGACTCCTCAACGGCAATCGTTTCAAATCCAAACAAATCCTCCCAGTGAATCTATCACACTTTTCAGGGCGACGGGAGCTATACTCGGGATGGTTAGGTGTCACTTCAGGAAGCAGAATCGGTTTAGGATTTCACGATGTAAACATCCAAAACATGGGAACAAAGTGAAGGAAGCGAGATATTCCCCCTGAAGAGGGAGTCGCTCCTTCTGGAATCCCGCGCAAGAACAGAAGATGAGACCCCACCAGTTTTTGATGGAGCGAGAAGAATGAGCGCAAGTTTCATGGTGTGGCAGAGACAAAGATTGATTGAACTCCACCATTTTACCACCAGAATGGCCGAGTGGTTAAGGCGTTGGACTTAAGATCCAATGGGCAAATGCCCGCGTGGGTTCGATCCCCACTTCTGGTAGCTTGTTGTTCAAGATTACTTCTTCTGTACACTCTCGACTTTGTGAAACACTTTCACCTTCTGATGGTTAAGTGTGGCAGTTTCACAACTTGGATCTTTAGCTCAACTGAAAATACATTAAAGGGATAAATGTATTTCAGGTCAGTGTTCTTACTGCCATTCCACTGTGCACTGTAGCACACCAGCCAGCCAAACCACACAGGAACATCTGCAATCTCTATTAACATAACAATGCAAAAGCAGAGAAGGAAAGAATCAAAATTAAGCCAACTGTTAACCCTCAATTAACATGCTCGTCCCTATCAGAGAAGTGGGTGGACCCAAGCAGTATTGTGGTGGTTTGGCCTTGTAGCTCAGAGGCAGAGCATTGGTCTCGTAAACCAGGGGTCGTGAGTTCAAACCTCACCAAGGCCTTGTTCCTGTCTAGGTTCAAGTCTTTTGGCACATCAGGATATTTTTAAGCTATTGAACCCAGACATTCATTTCAGAGGTTGAAGGGAAAATGTTTGCTGGTATCACGGAATCCCTCAGACAGGATAGAATTTCTAGGTGCATGGAATTATGGAGGTATTTGTTCACAATGATCATCAATACATTTGTTAAACACATTCTCTAATGAACGTGTACCTTGAGGTTAGGAAAGCTTTTCCTTCTAACAAGGAATGACCGAATAAGTATTTGAAGGGAAAGGACTTGACAGGGTGCTAAAGTAAAATTCTCACATTCGTCACGATTTCAGGCCAGCTTTCACTTTGTCCGGAAAAGAGATAAAAAGGAAAATAAATGTTGTAAATTAAATAGAATTTGGTTACTTTCTTTTCATTTCACTGGATAAAATGCTTGCACTTTGAGACACGTGAAAGTGCATTGATAAGTTAAAGAAAGTGTAGAAAACGGACTAAGAAATCGTACTTCGGGCAGTTCAACAGAAGTCAAAAGCCGTTCGTAACATTACTCCTTTCGGCCCCTTACTAAATCTTGTCTCAATCTGACGTTTGTAAAAGTAGACACCTGTCCCATGTAGAAACGCGCAAAAAAATAATAGAAAAAAAAAAGAAAAGGATGCACCGGATGCATCTCCAATGCTGAGGGCAAAAGGCGACAGTGCTTCAAGGGAAACGTTGCCTTGGCCATAGAGTTGTTCTTTCATTGAAGCTGGTAGAAACTTGGCAAGTGCACAAGCGGCAACAGTCCCGCCTCCTCAAAAACCCAAACAGTCACTCGGAATGACGAAAGGTCTGTTCTAGCCCTTAACCTTTTTCTTTTTGCCACTCTGACAGAACGGTTCACAGCACAGTCTGTCAGAGAAAGCTAGCCTTCCGAAAAGATCGAAGGTCCACGTTGGTAGCAGATTTCCCCGAGGCAGGGCAAACCCGCAAAACGTAAAGACTTTACGCCTTGCTCCATACTTTACCAATCAGCCAACCTTCATTAAAGTCTACTTTGCGATGTAAAATCCTGCTTAAGAGCGGCAACGTGCTTAGAGTAACGTTCCAGAGAACAGTTAGTGAACCATCGAAATCGCAACATTTAATTCTTCAGGTAACCCGAATTACTTTAGCAAAATCAGTCCATGTCGGGCTGCTAAATAATGAGGATTGGCTTAGGTCATGTCCATAAAAGAGCGTTCGAATTATAATCAGGCTTAACATCCTCTGCGGGTTTTCCACCCACTCGTCTAAAAACTGTGGACACTCCTCTCACACTGTAACCGCAAGATTTGGATGTTTTATATGGGAACCCAGCAGGGGTCAGCAAATGTCTTCTTCCATGAACAGAATGAATTGACAAGGGAGAGTTGCTCCCTCCAAATTACGACAACAGAGATCCTCATTAAAATTAGTCCTCAAGCCATTGTTTTGATTAAAGGAATGTGTGATTGCCTATATATTTGAAATTCGTCCATCAAACCCTATTTGAAGACCTCTCCACATTTTTATGGATATGATCAAGACTCAGAAAATAATTATACTGGCATGATCGTCGGAAGGTACCTGGTAATTACATCTGCTCCTCTTTGTCATTGCCAGGGTCCTTAGTCAGGCTTGGCAGAGTGGTTTCCACACCGAGCACTGATACGGGATTCGCTTTTTTTCTTTGAGTACAGTCAGACAAACTGAGTTTATGCCACACGAGGTTAAGGAGGAGTCGAACCTCCCAAATTAATTTTAGACCTTTTCAGAGTTGACGTCATCACAGGATAACCTCACCTGTCTGAGGTTCACTAGCTGGCAGGAAGGTCACCTAACTTGCCAAAAACTAAGAGTGTGCCATGATTAGCCGCCCCGACTCCTCAACGGCAATCGTTTCAAATCCAAACAAATCCTCCCAGTGAATCTATCACACTTTTCAGTGCGACGGGAGCTATACTTGGGATGGTTAGGTGTCACTTCAGGAAGCAGAATCGGTTTAGGATTTCACGATGTAAACATCCAAAACATGGGAACAAAGTGAAGGAAGCGAGATGTTCCCCCTGAAGAGGGAGTCGCTCCTTCTGGAATCCCGCGCAAGAACAGAAGATGAGACCCCACCAGTTTTTGATGGAGCGAGAAGAATGAGCGCAAGTTTCATGGTGTGGCAGAGACAAAGATTGATTGAACTCCACCATTTTACCACCAGAATGGCCGAGTGGTTAAGGCGTTGGACTTAAGATCCAATGGGCAAATGCCCGCGTGGGTTCGATCCCCACTTCTGGTAGCTTGTTGTTCAAGATTACTTCTTCTGTACACTCTCGACTTTGTGAAACACTTTCACCTTCTGATGGTTAAGTGTGGCAGTTTCACAACTTGGATCTTTAGCTCAACTGAAAATACATTAAAGGGATAAATGTATTTCAGGTCAGTGTTCTTACTGCCATTCCACTGTGCACTGTAGCACACCAGCCAGCCAAACCACACAGGAACATCTGCAATCTCTATTAACATAACAAAGCAAAAGCAGAGAAGGAAAGAATCAAAATTAAGCCAACTGTTAACCCTCAATTAACATGCTCGTCCCTATCAGAGAAGTGGGTGGACCCAAGCAGTATTGTGGTGGTTTGGCCTTGTAGCTCAGAGGCAGAGCATTGGTCTCGTAAACCAGGGGTCGTGAGTTCAAACCTCACCAAGGCCTTGTTCCTGTCTAGGTTCAAGTCTTTTGGCACATCAGGATATTTTTAAGCTATTGAACCCAGACATTCATTTCAGAGGTTGAAGGGAAAATGTTTGCTGGTATCACGGAATCCCTCAGACAGGATAGAATTTCTAGGTGCATGGAATTATGGAGGTATTTGTTCACAATGATCATCAATACATTTGTTAAACACATTCTCTAATGAACGTGTACCTTGAGGTTAGGAAAGCTTTTCCTTCTAACAAGGAATGACCGAATAAGTATTTGAAGGGAAAGGACTTGACAGGGTGCTAAAGTAAAATTCTCACATTCGTCACGATTACAGGCCAGCTTTCACGTTGTCCGGAAAAGAGATAAAAAGGAAAATAAAGGTTGTAAATTAAATAGAATTTGGTTACTTTCTTTTCATTTCACTGGATAAAATGCTTGCATTTTGAGACACGTGAAAGTGCATTGATAAGTTAAAGAAAGTGTAGAAAACGGACTAAGAAATCGTACTTCGGGCAGTTCAACAGAAGTCAAAAGCCGTTCGTAACATTACTCCTTTCGGCCCCTTACTAAATCTTGTCTCAATCTGACGTTTGTAAAAGTAGACACCTGTCCCATGTAGAAACGCGCAAAAAAATAATAGAAAAAAAAAGAAAAGGATGCACCGGATGCATCTCCAATGCTGAGGGCAAAAGGCGACAGTGCTTCAAGGGAAACGTTGCCTTGGCCATAGAGTTGTTCTTTCATTGAAGCTGGCAGAAACTTGGCAAGTGCACAAGCGGCAACAGTCCCGCCTCCTCAAAAACCCAAACAGTCACTCGGAATGAGGAAAGGTCTGTTCTAGCCCTTAACCTTTTTCTTTTTGCCACTCTGACAGAACGGTTCACAGCACAGTCTGTCAGAGAAAGCTAGCCTTCCGAAAAGATCGAAGGTCCACGTTGGTAGCAGACTTCCCCGAGGCAGGGCAAACCCGCAAAACGTAAAGACTTTACGCCTTGCTCCATACTTTACCAATCAGCCAACCTTCATCAAAGTCCACTTTGCGATGTAAAATCCTGCTTAAGAGCGGCAACGTGCTTAGAGTAACGTTCCAGAGAACAGTTAGTGAACCATCGAAATCGCAACATTTAATTCTTCAGGTAACCCGAATTACTTTAGCAAAATCAGTCCCTGTCGGGCTGCTAAATAATGAGGATTGGCTTAGGTCATGTCCATAAAAGAGCGTTCGAATTATAATCAGGCTTAACATCCTCTGCGGGTTTTCCACCCACTCGTCTAAAAACTGTGGACACTCCTCTCACACTGTAAACGCAGGATTTGGATGTTTTATACGGGAACCCAGCAGGGGTCAGCAAATGTCTTCTTCCATGAACAGAATGAATTGACAAGGGAGAGTTGCTCCCTCCAAATTACGACAACAGAGATCCTCATTAAAATTAGTCCCCAAGCCATTATTTTGATTAAAGGAATGTGTGATTGCCTATATATTTGAAATTCGTCCATCAAACCCTATTTGAAGACCTCTCCACATTTTTATGGATATGATCAAGACTCAGAAAATAATTATACTGGCATGATCGTCGGAAGGTACCTGGTAATTACATCTGCTCCTCTTTGTCATTGCCAGGGTCCTTAGTCAGGCTTGGCAGAGTGGTTTCCACACCGAGCACTGATACGGGATTCGCTTTTTTTCTTTGAGTACAGTCAGACAAACTGAGTTTATGCCACACGAGGTTAAGGAGGAGTCGAACCTCCCAAATTAATTTTAGACCTTTTCAGAGTTGACGTCATCACAGGATAACCTCACCTGTCTGAGGTTCACTAGCTGGCAGGAAGGTCACCTAACTTGCCAAAAACTAAGAGTGTGCCATGATTAGCCGCCCCGACTCCTCAACGGCAATCGTTTCAAATCCAAACAAATCCTCCCAGTGAATCTATCACACTTTTCAGTGCGACGGGAGCTATACTCGGGATGGTTAGGTGTCACTTCAGGAAGCAGAATCGGTTTAGGATTTCACGATGTAAACATCCAAAACATGGGAACAAAGTGAAGGAAGCGAGATGTTCCCCCTGAAGAGGGAGTCGCTCCTTCTGGAATCCCGCGCAAGAACAGAAGATGAGACCCCACCAGTTTTTGATGGAGCGAGAAGAATGAGCGCAAGTTTCATTGTGTGGCAGAGACAAAGACTGATTGAACTCCACCATTTTACCACCAGAATGGCCGAGTGGTTAAGGCGTTGGACTTAAGATCCAATGGGCAAATGCCCGCGTGGGTTCGATCCCCACTTCTGGTAGCTTGTTGTTCAAGATTACTTCTTCTGTACACTCTCGACTTTGTGAAACACTTTCACCTTCTGATGGTTAAGTGTGGCAGTTTCACAACTTGGATCTTTAGCTCAACTGAAAATACATTAAAGGGATAAATGTATTTCAGGTCAGTGTTCTTACTGCCATTCCACTGTGCACTGTAGCACACCAGCCAGCCAAACCACACAGGAACATCTGCAATCTCTATTAACATAACAATGCAAAAGCAGAGAAGGAAAGAATCAAAATTAAGCCAACTGTTAACCCTCAATTAACATGCTCGTCCCTATCAGAGAAGTGGGTGGACCCAAGCAGTATTGTGGTGGTTTGGCCTTGTAGCTCAGAGGCAGAGCATTGGTCTCGTAAACCAGGGGTCGTGAGTTCAAACCTCACCAAGGCCTTGTTCCTGTCTAGGTTCAAGTCTTTTGGCACATCAGGATATTTTTAAGCTATTGAACCCAGACATTCATTTCAGAGGTTGAAGGGAAAATGTTTGCTGGTATCACGGAATCCGTCAGACAGGATAGAATTTCTAGGTGCATGGAATTATGGAGGTATTTGTTCACAATGATCATCAATACATTTGTTAAACACATTCTCTAATGAACGTGTACCTTGAGGTTAGGAAAGCTTTTCCTTCTAACAAGGAATGACCGAATAAGTATTTGAAGGGAAAGGACTTGACAGGGTGCTAAAGTAAAATTCTCACATTCGTCACGATTTCAGGCCAGCTTTCACGTTGTCCGGAAAAGAGATAAAAAGGAAAATAAAGGTTGTAAATTAAATAGAATTTGGTTACTTTCTTTTCATTTCACTGGATAAAATGCTTGCACTTTGAGACACGTGAAAGTGCATTGATAAGTTAAAGAAAGTGTCGAAAACGGACTAAGAAATCGTACTTCGGGCAGTTCAACAGAAGTCAAAAGCCGTTCGTAACATTACTCCTTTCGGCCCCTTACTAAATCTTGTCTCAATCTGATGTTTGTAAAAGTAGACACCTGTCCCATGTAGAAACGCGCAAAAAAATAATAGAAAAAAAAAGAAAAGGATGCACCGGATGCATCTCCAATGCTGAGGGCAAAAGGCGACAGTGCTTCAAGGGAAACGTTGCCTTGGCCATAGAGTTGTTCTTTCATTGAAGCTGGCAGAAACTTGGCAAGTGCACAAGCGGCAACAGTCCCGCCTCCTCAAAAACCCAAACAGTCACTCGGAATGACGAAAGGTCTGTTCTAGCCCTTAACCTTTTTCTTTTTGCCACTCTGACAGAACGGTTCACAGCACAGTCTGTCAGAGAAAGCTAGCCTTCCGAAAAGATCGAAGGTCCACGTTGGTAGCAGATTTCCCCGAGGCAGGGCAAACCCGCAAAACGTAAAGACTTTACGCCTTGCTCCATACTTTACCAATCAGCCAACCTTCATCAAAGTCCACTTTGCGATGTAAAATCCTGCTTAAGAGCGGCAACGTGCTTAGAGTAACGTTCCAGAGAACAGTTAGTGAACCATCGAAATCGCAACATTTAATTCTTCAGGTAACCCGAATTACTTTAGCAAAATCAGTCCCTGTCGGGCTGCTAAATAATGAGGATTGGCTTAGGTCGTGTCCATAAAAGAGCGTTCGAATTATAATCAGGCTTAACATCCTCTGCGGGTTTTCCACCCACTCGTCTAAAAACTGTGGACACTCCTCTCACACTGTAAACGCAGGATTTGGATGTTTTATACGGGAACCCAGCAGGGGTCAGCAAATGTCTTCTTCCATGAACAGAATGAATTGACAAGGGAGAGTTGCTCCCTCCAAATTACGACAACAGAGATCCTCATTAAAATTAGTCCTCAAGCCATTGTTTTGA
Organism: Erpetoichthys calabaricus; assembly: GCF_900747795.2. NCBI lineage: Eukaryota > Metazoa > Chordata > Cladistia > Polypteriformes > Polypteridae > Erpetoichthys > Erpetoichthys calabaricus. Next base: position 169,458,788 of record NC_041395.2, on the reverse strand, counting down.
TTAAAGGAATGTGTGATTGCCTATATATTTGAAATTCGTCCATCAAACCCTATTTGAAGACCTCTCCACATTTTTATGGATATGATCAAGACTCAGAAAATAATTATACTGGCATGATCGTCGGAAGGTACCTGGTAATTACATCTGCTCCTCTTTGTCATTGCCAGGGTCCTTAGTCAGGCTTGGCAGAGTGGTTTCCACACCGAGCACTGATACGGGATTCGCTTTTTTTCTTTGAGTACAGTCAGACAAACTGAGTTTATGCCACACGAGGTTAAGGAGGAGTCGAACCTCCCAAATTAATTTTAGACCTTTTCAGAGTTGACGTCATCACAGGATAACCTCACCTGTCTGAGGTTCACTAGCTGGCAGGAAGGTCACCTAACTTGCCAAAAACTAAGAGTGTGCCATGATTAGCCGCCCCGACTCCTCAACGGCAATCGTTTCAAATCCAAACAAATCCTCCCAGTGAATCTATCACACTTTTCAGTGCGACGGGAGCTATACTCGGGATGGTTAGGTGTCACTTCAGGAAGCAGAATCGGTTTAGGATTTCACGATGTAAACATCCAAAACATGGGAACAAAGTGAAGGAAGCGAGATGTTCCCCCTGAAGAGGGAGTCGCTCCTTCTGGAATCCCGCGCAAGAACAGAAGATGAGACCCCACCAGTTTCTGATGGAGCGAGAAGAATGAGCGCAAGTTTCATGGTGTGGCAGAGACAAAGATTGATTGAACTCCACCATTTTACCACCAGAATGGCCGAGTGGTTAAGGCGTTGGACTTAAGATCCAATGGGCAAATGCCCGCGTGGGTTCGATCCCCACTTCTGGTAGCTTGTTGTTCAAGATTACTTCTTCTGTACACTCTCGACTTTGTGAAACACTTTCACCTTCTGATGGTTAAGTGTGGCAGTTTCACAACTTGGATCTTTAGCTCAACTGACAATACATTAAAGGGATAAATGTATTTCAGGTCAGTGTTCTTACTGCCATTCCACTGTGCACTGTAGCACACCAGCCAGCCAAACCACACAGGAACATCTGCAATCTCTATTAACATAACAATGCAAAAGCAGAGAAGGAAAGAATCAAAATTAAGCCAACTGTTAACCCTCAATTAACATGCTCATCCCTATCAGAGAAGTGGGTGGACCCAAGCAGTATTGTGGTAGTTTGGCCTTGTAGCTCAGAGGCAGAGCATTGGTCTCGTAAACCAGGGGTCGTGAGTTCAAACCTCACCAAGGCCTTGTTCCTGTCTAGGTTCAAGTCTTTTGGCACATCAGGATATTTTTAAGCTATTGAACCCAGACATTCATTTCAGAGGTTGAAGGGAAAATGTTTGCTGGTATCACGGAATCCGTCAGACAGGATAGAATTTCTAGGTGCATGGAATTATGGAGGTATTTGTTCACAATGATCATCAATACATTTGTTAAACACATTCTCTAATGAACGTGTACCTTGAGGTTAGGAAAGCTTTTCCTTCTAACAAGGAATGACCGAATAAGTATTTGAAGGGAAAGGACTTGACAGGGTGCTAAAGTAAAATTCTCACATTCGTCACGATTTCAGGCCAGCTTTCACGTTGTCCGGAAAAGAGATAAAAAGGAAAATAAAGGTTGTAAATTAAATAGAATTTGGTTACTTTCTTTTCATTTCACTGGATAAAATGCTTGCACTTTGAGACACGTGAAAGTGCATTGATAAGTTAAAGAAAGTGTAGAAAACGGACTAAGAAATCGTACTTCGGGCAGTTCAACAGAAGTCAAAAGCCGTTCGTAACATTACTCCTTTCGGCCCCTTACTAAATCTTGTCTCAATCTGACGTTTGTAAAAGTAGACACCTGTCCCATGTAGAAACGCGCAAAAAATAATAGAAAAAAAAAGAAAAGGATGCACCGGATGCATCTCCAATGCTGAGGGCAAAAGGCGACAGTGCTTCAAGGGAAACGTTGCCTTGGCCATAGAGTTGTTCTTTCATTGAAGCTGGTAGAAACTTGGCAAGTGCACAAGCGGCAACAGTCCCGCCTCCTCAAAAACCCAAACAGTCACTCGGAATGACGAAAGGTCTGTTCTAGCCCTTAACCTTTTTCTTTTTGCCACTCTGACAGAACGGTTCACAGCACAGTCTGTCAGAGAAAGCTAGCCTTCCGAAAAGATCGAAGGTCCACGTTGGTAGCAGATTTCCCCGAGGCAGGGCAAACCCGCAAAACGTAAAGACTTTACGCCTTGCTCCATACTTTACCAATCAGCCAACCTTCATCAAAGTCCACTTTGCGATGTAAAATCCTGCTTAAGAGCGGCAACGTGCTTAGAGTAACGTTCCAGAGAACAGTTAGTGAACCATCGAAATCGCAACATTTAATTCTTCAGGTAACCCGAATTACTTTAGCAAAATCAGTCCATGTCGGGCTGCTAAATAATGAGGATTGGCTTAGGTCATGTCCATAAAAGAGCGTTCGAATTATAATCAGGCTTAACATCCTCTGCGGGTTTTCCACCCACTCGTCTAAAAACTGTGGACACTCCTCTCACACTGTAACCGCAAGATTTGGATGTTTTATATGGGAACCCAGCAGGGGTCAGCAAATGTCTTCTTCC